>NW_024470822.1:65000-264805 GCF_017639515.1 Carcharodon carcharias | reverse complement strand
GGGGGTGTATGTGTGTGGGTGTGGATGTGGCCCGCCACTGATTTTGTCTGTGCACCGATGACCCATTATAAGTAAAAGGTCTCCCGTCCCTCTCCTGTACATTGAGCGCCTTCCCCATCAAGTGGCATCAACCCTGACCCTTAAGCATTGACCCTTGACCCTTCAAGGCCTTTCATAGGGGGAGAACTCCAGCCTTTCATTACCACTGCTGCAAACAATAGGAGAGCACCCCCCACCCCCCCCCACTCCCGCCATTTGACCACCAGCTAGCCTGGCTTTTCCACCACCAGCCCCGGGCCTCAAAGCAAAATGCCCAGCATTGGGAAGCCTGTCAGGTCTATCTAAACCCTGCCAGACGCTGGTGGCCAATCCGATGACTCCCAAGTTGAATTTCTAGCCCTCCCCCCCCCACCACCCACACCGCCCCTCCTCCCATTCTTGACTTTTCATTTTCAATTTGTTCACGAGTCACTGGCTGGGCCCAGCATTTATTGCCCTTCCCTCACTGCCCCTCGAGAAGCTGCAGTCCATGTGGTGTACATGCATACCGGCAAATCTGTGGCAGGATCGAGGCCACTCAGCCCCTCGAGCCTGCTCCCCCATTCCGTAAGATCATGGCTGATCCGCTTGTCACCCCGACCCCACATTCCCCCCTCCACCCCCACCCCCCCACCCCCCGATAACCTTTCACCCCCTCGTGAATCAAGAACCTATCTCGCTCGGCCTTCAAAATATTCGGTTTCCACTGCCTCTTGAGGAAGGGAGTTCCAAACACTCACCACCCTCCGATAGACAAAAATATCTCCTCACCTCTATTTCAAATGGTCGACCCCTTGTTTTTAAACAGTGATCCCGCCCCCCACGCCCGTTCTCTCCACATCCACCCTGTCAAGACCCTTAAGGATTGTATATGTTTCAATCAAGTCATCTCTTACTCTTCTAAACTCCAGGGGACACAGGCCAACCTTCCACCATAAGGTCATCTTTGAGAAGGGAAAAGAATGTAAGAACTGGGAAATGAGGGTACTGGTCCGAACTGGTCTTGTATACCTTAAACTGGAACACCAGTAAAACTGGGAAATAAGAGTACTGGTCTGAACTGGTCTTGTATACCTTAAACTGGAACACCAGTAAAAACTGGGAAATAAGACTACTGGTCTGAACTGGTCTTGTATATCTTAAACTGGAACACCAGTAAAACTGGGAAATAAGAGTACTGGTCTGAACTGGTCTTGTATACCTTAAACTGGAACACCAGTAAAAACTGGGAAATAAGACTACTGGTCTGAACTGGTCTTGTATATCTTAAACTGGAACACTAGTAAAAACTGGGAAATAAGACTACTGGTCTGAACTGGTCTTGTATACCTTAAACTGGAACACCAGTAAAAACTGGGAAATAAGACTACTGGTCTGAACTGGTCTTGTATATCTTAAACTGGAACACCAGTAAAAACTGGGAAATAAGACTACTGATCTGAACTGGTCTTGTATAGCCGAAAATGGAACGCTAGTAAATACTGGGAAATAAGACAACTGGTCTGAACTGGTCTTGTATACCTTAAACTGGAACACCAGTAAAAACTGGGAAATGAGACTACTGGTCTGAACTGGTCTTGTATACCTTAAACTGGAACACTAGTAAAAACTGGGAAATAAGACTACTGGTCTGAACTGGTCTTGTATACCTTAAACTGGAACACTAGTAAAAACTGGGAAATAAGACTATTGGTCTGAACTGGTCTTGTATACCTTAAACTGGAACACCAGTAAATACTGGGAAATAAGAGTACTGGTCTGAACTGGTCTTGTATACCTTAAACTGGAACACCAGTAAAAACTGGGAAATAAGAGTACTGGTCTGAATTGGTCTTGTATACCTTAAACTGGAACACTAGTAAAAACTGGGAAATAAGACTACTGGTCTGAACTGGTCTTGTATACCTTAAACTGGAACACTAGTAATAACTGGGAAATAAGATCACTGGTCCGAACTGGTCTTGTATACCTTAAAATGGAACACCAGTAAATACTGGGAAATAAGAGTACTGGTCTGAACTGGTCTTGTATACCTTAAACTGGAACACCAGTAAAAACTGGGAATTAAGAGTACTGGTCTGAACTGGTCTTGTATACCTTAAACTGGAACACCAGTAAAAACTGGGAAATAAGACTACTGGTCTGAACTGGTCTTGTATATCTTAAACTGGAACACCAGTAAAAACTGGGAAATAAGACTACTGGTCTGAACTGGTCTTGTATACCTTAAACTGGAACACCAGTAAAAACTGGGAAATGAGACTACTGGTCTGAACTGGTCTTGTATACCTTGAACTGGAACACCAGTAAAAACTGGGAAATGAGACTACTGGTCTGAACTGGTCTTGTATACCTTAAACTGGAACACTAGTAAAAACTGCGAAATAAGACTACTGGTCTGAACAGGTCTTGTATACCTTAAACTGGAACACTAGTAAAAACTGGGAAATAAGACTACTGGTCTGAACTGGTCTTGTATACCTTAAACTGGAACACCAGTAAAAACTGGGAAATAAGACTACTGGTCTGAACTGGTCTTGTATACCTTAAACTGGAACACTAGTAAAAACTGGGAAATAAGAGTACTGGTCCGAACTGGTCTTGTATAGCCGAAAATGGAACACTAGTAAATACTGGGAAATAAGACAACTGGTCTGAACTGGTCTTGTATACCTTAAACTGGAACACTAGTAAAAACTGGGAAATAAGAGTACTGGTCCGAACTGGTCTTGTATAGCCGAAAATGGAACACTAGTAAATACTGGGAAATAAGACAACTGGTCTGAACTGGTCTTGTATACCTTAAACTGGAACACTAGTAAAAACTGGGAAATAAGAGTACTGGTCCGAACTGGTCTTGTATACCTTAAACTGGAACACCAGTAATTACTGGGAAATAAGAGTACTGGTCTGAACTGGTCTTGTATACCTTAAACTGGAACACCAGTAAAAACTGGGAAATGAGACTACTGGTCTGAACTGGTCTTGTATACCTTGAACTGGAACACCAGTAAAAACTGGGAAATGAGACTACTGGTCTGAATTGGTCTTGTATACCTTAAACTGGAACACCAGTAAAAACTGGGAAATAAGACTACTGGTCTGAACTGGTCTTGTATACCTTAAACTGGAACACTAGTAAAAACTGGGAAATAAGAGTACTGGTCCGAACTGGTCTTGTATACCTTAAAATGGAACACTAGTAAAAACTGGGAAATAAGAGTACTGGTCCGAACTGGTCTTGTATACCTTAAACTGGAACACCAGTAAATACTGGGAAATAAGAGTACTGGTCTGAACTGGTCTTGTATACCTTGAACTGGAACACCAGTAAAAACTGGGAAATAAGACTACTGGTCTGAACTGGTCTTGTATACCTTAAACTGGAACACTAGTAAAAACTGGGAAATAAGACTACTGGTCTGAACTGGTCTTGTATACCTTAAACTGGAACACTAGTAAAAACTGGGAAATAAGACTACTGGTCTGAACTGGTCTTGTATAGCCGAAAATGGAACACCAGTAAAACTGGGAAATAAGACTACTGGTCTGAATTGGTCTTGTATACCTTAAACTGGAACACCAGTAAAAACTGGGAAATAAGACTACTGGTCTGAACTGGTCTTGTATACCTTAAAATGGAACACCAGTAAATACTGGGAAATAAGAGTACTGGTCTGAACTGGTCTTGTATACCTTAAACTGGAACACCAGTAAATACTGGGAAATAAGACTACTGGTCTGAACTGGTCTTGTATACCTTAAACTGGAACACCAGTAAAAACTGGGAAATGAGACTACTGGTCTGAACTGGTCTTGTATACCTTGAACTGGAACACCAGTAAAAACTGCGAAATGAGACTACTGATCTGAACTGGTCTTGTATAGCCGAAAATGGAACACTAGTAAATACTGGGAAATAAGACAACTGGTCTGAACTGGTCTTGTATACCTTAAACTGGAACACCAGTAAATACTGGGAAATAAGACTACTGGTCTGAACTGGTCTTGTATACCTTAAACTGGAACACCAGTAAAAACTGGGAAATGAGACTACTGGTCTGAACTGGTCTTGTATACCTTGAACTGGAACACCAGTAAAAACTGGGAAATGAGACTACTGGTCTGAACTGGTCTTGTATACCTTAAACTGGAACACTAGTAAAAACTGGGAAATAAGACTACTGGTCTGAACTGGTCTTGTATACCTTAAACTGGAACACTAGTAAAAACTGGGAAATAAGACTACTGGTCTGAACTGGTCTTGTATAGCCGAAAATGGAACACCAGTAAAAACTGGGAAATAAGACTACTGGTCTGAATTGGTCTTGTATACCTTAAACTGGAACACCAGTAAAAACTGGGAAATAAGACTACTGGTCTGAACTGGTCTTGTATACCTTAAACTGGAACACTAGTAAAAACTGGGAAATAAGAGTACTGGTCCGAACTGGTCTTGTATACCTTAAAATGGAACACTAGTAAAAACTGGGAAATAAGAGTACTGGTCCGAACTGGTCTTGTATACCTTAAACTGGAACACCAGTAAATACTGGGAAATAAGAGTACTGGTCTGAACTGGTCTTGTATACCTTAAACTGGAACACTAGTAAAAACTGGGAAATAAGACTACTGGTCTGAACTGGTCTTGTATACCTTAAACTGGAACACTAGTAAAAACTGGTAAATAAGACTACTGGTCTGAACTGGTCTTGTATACCTTAAACTGGAACACTAGTAAAAACTGGGAAATAAGAGTACTGGTCTGAACTGGTCTTGTATAGCCGAAAATGGAACACCAGTAAAAACTGGGAAATAAGAGTACTGGTCTGAATTGGTCTTGTATACCTTAAACTGGAAAACTAGTAAAAACTGGGAAATAAGACTACTGGTCCGAACTGGTCTTGTATACCTTAAACTGGAACACCAGTAAATACTGGGAAATAAGAGTACTGGTCTGAACTGGTCTTGTATACCTTAAACTGGAACACCATTAAAAACTGGGAAATAAGAGTACTGGTCTGAATTGGTCTTGTATACCTTAAACTGGAACACTAGTAAAAACTGGGAAATAAGACTACTGGTCTGAACTGGTCTTGTATACCTTAAACTGGAACACTAGTAAAAACTGGGAAATAAGAGTACTGGTCCGAACTGGTCTTGTATAGCCGAAAATGGAACACTAGTAAATACTGGGAAATAAGACAACTGGTCTGAACTGGTCTTGTATAACTTAAACTGGAACACTAGTAAAAACTGGGAAATAAGAGTACTGGTCCGAACTGGTCTTGTATAGCCGAAAATGGAACACTAGTAAATACTGGGAAATAAGACAACTGGTCTGAACTGGTCTTGTATACCTTAAACTGGAACACTAGTAAAAACTGGGAAATAAGAGTACTGGTCCGAACTGGTTTGTATACCTTAAACTGGAACACCAGTAATTACTGGGAAATAAGACTACTGGTCTGAACTGGTCTTGTATACCTTAAACTGGAACACCAGTAAAAACTGGGAAATGAGACTACTGGTCTGAACTGGTCTTGTATACCTTGAACTGGAACACCAGTAAAAACTGGGAAATGAGACTACTGGTCTGAATTGGTCTTGTATACCTTAAACTGGAACACCAGTAAAAACTGGGAAATAAGACTACTGGTCTGAACTGGTCTTGTATACCTTAAACTGGAACACTAGTAAAAACTGGGAAATAAGAGTACTGGTCCGAACTGGTCTTGTATACCTTAAAATGGAACACTAGTAAAAACTGGGAAATAAGAGTACTGGTCCGAACTGGTCTTGTATACCTTAAACTGGAACACCAGTAAATACTGGGAAATAAGAGTACTGGTCTGAACTGGTCTTGTATACCTTGAACTGGAACACCAGTAAAAACTGGGAAATAAGACTACTGGTCTGAACTGGTCTTGTATACCTTAAACTGGAACACTAGTAAAAACTGGGAAATAAGACTACTGGTCTGAACTGGTCTTGTATACCTTAAACTGGAACACTAGTAAAAACTGGGAAATAAGACTACTGGTCTTAACTGGTCTTGTATACCGTAAACTGGAACACTAGTAAAAACTGGGAAATAAGATTACTGGTCTGAAATGGTCTTGTATAGCCGAAAATGGAACACCAGTAAAACTGGGAAATAAGACTACTGGTCTGAATTGGTCTTGTATACCTTAAACTGGAACACCAGTAAAAACTGGGAAATAAGACTACTGGTCTGAACTGGTCTTGTATACCTTAAAATGGAACACCAGTAAATACTGGGAAATAAGAGTACTGGTCTGAACTGGTCTTGTATACCTTAAACTGGAACACCAGTAAATACTGGGAAATAAGACTACTGGTCTGAACTGGTCTTGTATACCTTAAACTGGAACACCAGTAAAAACTGGGAAATGAGACTACTGGTCTGAACTGGTCTTGTATACCTTGAACTGGAACACCAGTAAAAACTGCGAAATGAGACTACTGATCTGAACTGGTCTTGTATAGCCGAAAATGGAACACTAGTAAATACTGGGAAATAAGACAACTGGTCTGAACTGGTCTTGTATACCTTAAACTGGAACACCAGTAAAAACTGGGAAATAAGACTACTGGTCTGAACTGGTCTTGTATACCTTAAACTGGAACACTAGTAAAAACTGGGAAATAAGAGTACTGGTCCGAACTGGTCTTGTATAGCCGAAAATGGAACACTAGTAAATACTGGGAAATAAGACAACTGGTCTGAACTGGTCTTGTATAACTTAAACTGGAACACTAGTAAAAACTGGGAAATAAGAGTACTGGTCCGAACTGGTCTTGTATAGCCGAAAATGGAACACTAGTAAATACTGGGAAATAAGACAACTGGTCTGAACTGGTCTTGTATACCTTAAACTGGAACACTAGTAAAAACTGGGAAATAAGAGTACTGGTCCGAACTGGTTTGTATACCTTAAACTGGAACACCAGTAATTACTGGGAAATAAGACTACTGGTCTGAACTGGTCTTGTATACCTTAAACTGGAACACCAGTAAAAACTGGGAAATGAGACTACTGGTCTGAACTGGTCTTGTATACCTTGAACTGGAACACCAGTAAAAACTGGGAAATGAGACTACTGGTCTGAATTGGTCTTGTATACCTTAAACTGGAACACCAGTAAAAACTGGGAAATAAGACTACTGGTCTGAACTGGTCTTGTATACCTTAAACTGGAACACTAGTAAAAACTGGGAAATAAGAGTACTGGTCCGAACTGGTCTTGTATACCTTAAAATGGAACACTAGTAAAAACTGGGAAATAAGAGTACTGGTCCGAACTGGTCTTGTATACCTTAAACTGGAACACCAGTAAATACTGGGAAATAAGAGTACTGGTCTGAGCTGGTCTTGTATACCTTGAACTGGAACACCAGTAAAAACTGGGAAATAAGACTACTGGTCTGAACTGGTCTTGTATACCTTAAACTGGAACACTAGTAAAAACTGGGAAATAAGACTACTGGTCTGAACTGGTCTTGTATACCTTAAACTGGAACACTAGTAAAAACTGGGAAATAAGACTACTGGTCTTAACTGGTCTTGTATACCGTAAACTGGAACACTAGTAAAAACTGGGAAATAAGATTACTGGTCTGAAATGGTCTTGTATAGCCGAAAATGGAACACCAGTAAAACTGGGAAATAAGACTACTGGTCTGAATTGGTCTTGTATACCTTAAACTGGAACACCAGTAAAAACTGGGAAATAAGACTACTGGTCTGAACTGGTCTTGTATACCTTAAACTGGAACACCAGTAAATACTGGGAAATAAGACTACTGGTCTGAACTGGTCTTGTATACCTTAAACTGGAACACCAGTAAAAACTGGGAAATGAGACTACTGGTCTGAACTGGTCTTGTATACCTTGAACTGGAACACCAGTAAAAACTGCGAAATGAGACTACTGATCTGAACTGGTCTTGTATAGCCGAAAATGGAACACCAGTAAATACTGGGAAATAAGACTACTGGTCTGAACTGGTCTTGTATACCTTAAACTGGAACACCAGTAAAAACTGGGAAATAAGACTACTGGTCTGAACTGGTCTTGTATACCTTAAACTGGAACACCAGTAAAAACTGGGAAATGAGACTACTGGTCTGAACTGGTCTTGTATACCTTAAACTGGAACACTAGTAAAAACTGGGAAATAAGACTACTGGTCTGAACTGGTCTTGTATACCTTAAACTGGAACACTAGTAAAAACTGGGAAATAAGACTACTGGTCTGAACTGGTCTTGTATAGCCGAAAATGGAACACCAGTAAAAACTGGGAAATAAGACTACTGGTCTGAATTGGTCTTGTATACCTTAAACTGGAACACCAGTAAAAACTGGGAAATAAGACTACTGGTCTGAACTGGTCTTGTATACCTTAAACTGGAACACTAGTAAAAACTGGGAAATAAGAGTACTGGTCCGAACTGGTCTTGTATACCTTAAAATGGAACACTAGTAAAAACTGGGAAATAAGAGTACTGGTCCGAACTGGTCTTGTATACCTTAAACTGGAACACCAGTAAATACTGGGAAATAAGAGTACTGGTCTGAACTGGTCTTGTATACCTTAAACTGGAACACTAGTAAAAACTGGGAAATAAGACTACTGGTCTGAACTGGTCTTGTATACCTTAAACTGGAACACTAGTAAAAACTGGTAAATAAGACTACTGGTCTGAACTGGTCTTGTATACCTTAAACTGGAACACTAGTAAAAACTGGGAAATAAGACTACTGGTCTGAACTGGTCTTGTATAGCCGAAAATGGAACACGAGTAAAAACTGGGAAATAAGAGTACTGGTCTGAATTGGTCTTGTATACCTTAAACTGGAAAACTAGTAAAAACTGGGAAATAAGACTACTGGTCCGAACTGGTCTTGTATACCTTAAACTGGAACACCAGTAAATACTGGGAAATAAGAGTACTGGTCTGAACTGGTCTTGTATACCTTAAACTGGAACACCATTAAAAACTGGGAAATAAGAGTACTGGTCTGAATTGGTCTTGTATACCTTAAACTGGAACACTAGTAAAAACTGGGAAATAAGACTACTGGTCTGAACTGGTCTTGTATACCTTAAACTGGAACACCAGTAAAAACTGGGAAATGAGACTACTGATCTGAACTGGTCTTGTATAGCCGAAAATGGAACGCTAGTAAATACTGGGAAATAAGACAACTGGTCTGAACTGGTCTTGTATACCTTAAACTGGAACACTAGTAAAAACTGGGAAATAAGACTACTGGTCTGAACTGGTCTTGTATACCTTAAACTGGAACACTAGTAAAAACTGGGAAATAAGACTATTGGTCTGAACTGGTCTTGTATACCTTAAACTGGAACACTAGTAAAAACTGGGAAATAAGAGTACTGGTCTGAACTGGTCTTGTATAGCCGAAAACGGAACACCAGTAAAAACTGGGAAATAAGACTACTGGTCTGAATTGGTCTTGTATACCTTAAACTGGAACACCAGTAAAAACTGGGAAATAAGACTACTGGTCTGAACTGGTCTTGTATACCTTAAACTGGAACACCAGTAAAAACTGGGAAATAAGACTACTGGTCTGAACTGGTCTTGTATACCTTAAACTGGAACACCAGTAAAAACTGGGAAATGAGACTACTGGTCTGAACTGGTCTTGTATACCTTAAACTGGAACACTAGTAAAAACTGGGAAATAAGACTACTGGTCTGAACTGGTCTTGTATAGCCGAAAATGGAACACCTGTAAAAACTGGGAAATAAGAGTACTGGTCTGAATTGGTCTTGTATACCTTAAACTGGAACACCAGTAAAAACTGGGAAATAAGACTACTGGTCTGAATTGGTCTTGTATACCTTAAACTGGAACACCAGTAAAAACTGCGAAATAAGACTACTGGTCTGAACTGGTCTTGTATACCTTAAACTGGAACACTAGTAAAAACTGGGAAATAAGAGTACTGGTCCGAACTGGTCTTGTATACCTTAAAATGGAACACTAGTAAAAACTGGGAAATAAGAGTACTGGTCCGAACTGGTCTTGTATACCTTAAACTGGAACACCAGTAAATACTGGGAAATAAGAGTACTGGTCTGAACTGGTCTTGTATACCTTAAACTGGAACACTAGTAAAAACTGGGAAATAAGACTACTGGTCTGAACTGGTCTTGTATACCTTAAACTGGAACACTAGTAAAAACTTGTAAATAAGACTACTGGTCTGAACTGGTCTTGTATACCTTAAACTGGAACACTAGTAAAAACTGGGAAATAAGACTACTGGTCTGAACTGGTCTTGTATAGCCGAAAATGGAACACCAGTAAAAACTGGGAAATAAGAGTACTGGTCTGAATTGGTCTTGTATACCTTAAACTGGAACACTAGTAAAAACTGGGAAATAAGACTGCTGGTCCGAACTGGTCTTGTATACCTTAAACTGGAACACCAGTAAATACTGGGAAATAAGAGTACTGGTCTGAACTGGTCTTGTATACCTTAAACTGGAACACTAGTAAAAACTGGGAAATAAGAGTACAGGTCTGAATTGGTCTTGTATACCTTAAACTGGAACACTAGTAAAAACTGGGAAATAAGACTACTGGTCTGAACTGGTCTTGTATACCTTAAACTGGAACACTAGTAATAACTGGGAAATAAGATCACTGGTCCGAACTGGTCTTGTATACCTTAAAATGGAACACCAGTAAATACTGGGAAATAAGAGTACTGGTCTGAACTGGTCTTGTATACCTTAAACTGGAACACCAGTAAAAACTGGGAAATAAGAGTACTGGTCTGAACTGGTCTTGTATACCTTAAACTGGAACACCAGTAAAAACTGGGAAATAAGACTACTGGTCTGAACTGGTCTTGTATATCTTAAACTGGAACACTAGTAAAAACTGGGAAATAAGACTACTGGTCTGAACTGGTCTTGTATACCTTAAACTGGAACACCAGTAAAAACTGGGAAATAAGACTACTGGTCTGAACTGGTCTTGTATACCTTAAACTGGAACACCAGTAAAAACTGGGAAATGAGACTACTGGTCTGAACTGGTCTTGTATACCTTGAACTGGAACACCAGTAAAAACTGGGAAATGAGACTACTGGTCTGAACTGGTCTTGTATACCTTAAACTGGAACACTAGTAAAAACTGCGAAATAAGACTACTGGTCTGAACAGGTCTTGTATACCTTAAACTGGAACACTAGTAAAAACTGGGAAATAAGACTACTGGTCTGAACTGGTCTTGTATAGCCGAAAATGGAACACCAGTAAAAACTGGGAAATAAGACTACTGGTCTGAATTGGTCTTGTATACCTTAAACTGGAACACCAGTAAAAACTGGGAAATAAGACTACTGGTCTGAACTGGTCTTGTATACCTTAAAATGGAACACTAGTAAAAACTGGGAAATAAGAGTACTGGTCCGAACTGGTCTTGTATAGCCGAAAATGGAACACTAGTAAATACTGGGAAATAAGACAACTGGTCTGAACTGGTCTTGTATACCTTAAACTGGAACACCAGTAATTACTGGGAAATAAGACTACTGGTCTGAACTGGTCTTGTATACCTTAAACTGGAACACCAGTAAAAACTGGGAAATGAGACTACTGGTCTGAACTGGTCTTGTATACCTTGAACTGGAACACCAGTAAAAACTGGGAAATGAGACTACTGGTCTGAATTGGTCTTGTATACCTTAAACTGGAACACCAGTAAAAACTGGGAAATAAGACTACTGGTCTGAACTGGTCTTGTATACCTTAAACTGGAACACTAGTAAAAACTGGGAAATAAGAGTTCTGGTCCGAACTGGTCTTGTATACCTTAAAATGGAACACTAGTAAAAACTGGGAAATAAGAGTACTGGTCCGAACTGGTCTTGTATACCTTAAACTGGAACACCAGTAAATACTGGGAAATAAGAGTACTGGTCCGAACTGGTCTTGTATACCTTAAACTGGAACACCAGTAAATACTGGGAAATAAGAGTACTGGTCTGAACTGGTCTTGTATACCTTAAACTGGAACACTAGTAAAAACTGGGAAATAAGACTACTGGTCTGAACTGGTCTTGTATAGCCGAAAATGGAACACCAGTAAAACTGGGAAATAAGACTACTGGTCTGAATTGGTCTTGTATACCTTAAACTGGAACACCAGTAAAAACTGGGAAATAAGACTACTGGTCTGAACTGGTCTTGTATACCTTAAACTGGAACACTAGTAATAACTGGGAAATAAGAGCACTGGTCCGAACTGGTCTTGTATACCTTAAAATGGAACACCAGTAAATACTGGGAAATAAGAGTACTGGTCTGAACTGGTCTTGTATACCTTAAACTGGAACACCAGTAAAAACTGGGAAATAAGAGTACTGGTCTGAACTGGTCTTGTATACCTTAAACTGGAACACCAGTAAAAACTGGGAAATAAGACTACTGGTCTGAACTGGTCTTGTATATCTTAAACTGGAACACTAGTAAAAACTGGGAAATAAGACTACTGGTCTGAACTGGTCTTGTATACCTTAAACTGGAACACCAGTAAAAACTGGGAAATAAGACTACTGGTCTGAACTGGTCTTGTATACCTTAAACTGGAACACCAGTAAAAACTGGGAAATGAGACTACTGGTCTGAACTGGTCTTGTATACCTTGAACTGGAACACCAGTAAAAACTGGGAAATGAGACTACTGGTCTGAACTGGTCTTGTATACCTTAAACTGGAACACTAGTAAAAACTGCGAAATAAGACTACTGGTCTGAACAGGTCTTGTATACCTTAAACTGGAACACTAGTAAAAACTGGGAAATAAGACTACTGGTCTGAACTGGTCTTGTATAGCCGAAAATGGAACACCAGTAAAAACTGGGAAATAAGACTACTGGTCTGAACTGGTCTTGTATACCTTAAACTGGAACACCAGTAAAAACTGGGAAATAAGACTACTGGTCTGAACTGGTCTTGTATACCTTAAACTGGAACACCAGTAAAAACTGGGAAATGAGACTACTGGTCTGAACTGGTCTTGTATACCTTGAACTGGAACACCAGTAAAAACTGGGAAATGAGACTACTGGTCTGAACTGGTCTTGTATACCTTAAACTGGAACACTAGTAAAAACTGCGAAATAAGACTACTGGTCTGAACAGGTCTTGTATACCTTAAACTGGAACACTAGTAAAAACTGGGAAATAAGACTACTGGTCTGAACTGGTCTTGTATACCTTAAACTGGAACACCAGTAAAAACTGGGAAATAAGACTACTGGTCTGAACTGGTCTTGTATACCTTAAACTGGAACACCAGTAAAAACTGGGAAATGAGACTACTGGTCTGAACTGGTCTTGTATACCTTGAACTGGAACACCAGTAAAAACTGGGAAATGAGACTACTGGTCTGAACTGGTCTTGTATACCTTAAACTGGAACACTAGTAAAAACTGCGAAATAAGACTACTGGTCTGAACAGGTCTTGTATACCTTAAACTGGAACACTAGTAAAAACTGGGAAATAAGACTACTGGTCTGAACTGGTCTTGTATAGCCGAAAATGGAACACCAGTAAAAACTGGGAAATAAGACTACTGGTCTGAATTGGTCTTGTATACCTTAATCTGGAACACCAGTAAAAACTGGGAAATGAGACTACTGGTCTGAACTGGTCTTGTATACCTTAAACTGGAACACTAGTAAAAACTGGGAAATAAGAGTACTGGTCCGAACTGGTCTTGTATAGCCGAAAATGGAACACTAGTAAATACTGGGAAATAAGACTACTGGTCTGAACTGGTCTTGTATACCTTGAACTGGAACACCAGTAAAAACTGGGAAATGAGACTACTGGTCTGAATTGGTCTTGTATACCTTAAACTGGAACACCAGTAAAAACTGGGAAATAAGACTACTGGTCTGAACTGGTCTTGTATACCTTAAACTGGAACACTAGTAAAAACTGGGAAATAAGAGTACTGGTCCGAACTGGTCTTGTATACCTTAAAATGGAACACTAGTAAAAACTGGGAAATAAGAGTACTGGTCCGAACTGGTCTTGTATACCTTAAACTGGAACACCAGTAAATACAGTGAAATAAGAGTACTGGTCTGAACTGGTCTTGTATACCTTAAACTGGAACACCAGTAAAAACTGGGAAATAAGACTACTGGTCTGAACTGGTCTTGTATACCTTAAACTGGAACACTAGTAAAAACTGGGAAATAAGACTACTGGTCTGAACTGGTCTTGTATACCTTCAACTGGAACACTAGTAAAAACTGGGAAATAAGACTACTGGTCTGAACTGGGCTTGTATACCTTAAACTGGAACACTAGTAAAAACTGGGAAATAAGACTACTGGTCTGAACTGGTCTTGTATAGCCGAAAATGGAACACCAGTAAAACTGGGAAATAAGACTACTGGTCTGAATTGGTCTTGTATACCTTAAACTGGAACACCAGTAAAAACTGGGAAATAAGACTACTGGTCTGAACTGGTCTTGTATACCTTAAACTGGAACACTAGTAATAACTGGGAAATAAGAGCACTGGTCCGAACTGGTCTTGTATACCTTAAAATGGAACACCAGTAAATACTGGGAAATAAGAGTACTGGTCTGAACTGGTCTTGTATACCTTAAACTGGAACACCAGTAAAAACTGGGAAATAAGACTACTGGTCTGAACTGGTCTTGTATACCTTAAACTGGAACACTAGTAAAAACTGGGAAATAAGACTACTGGTCTGAACTGGTCTTGTATACCTTAAACTGGAACACCAGTAAAAACTGGGAAATAAGACTACTGATCTGAACTGGTCTTGTATACCTTAAACTGGAACACCAGTAAAAACTGCGAAATGAGACTACTGATCTGAACTGGTCTTGTATAGCCGAAAATGGAACACTAGTAAATACTGGGAAATAAGACAACTGGTCTGAACTGGTCTTGTATAGCCGAAAATGGAACACCAGTAAAAACTGGGAAATAAGACTACTGGTCTGAATTGGTCTTGTATACCTTAAACTGGAACACCAGTAAAAACTGGGAAATAAGACTACTGGTCTGAACTGGTCTTGTATACCTTAAACTGGAACACTAGTAAAAACTGGGAAATAAGAGTACTGGTCCGAACTGGTCTTGTATAGCCGAAAATGGAACACTAGTAAATACTGGGAAATAAGACAACTGGTCTGAACTGGTCTTGTATACCTTAAACTGGAACACCAGTAATTACTGGGAAATAAGACTACTGGTCTGAACTGGTCTTGTATACCTTAAACTGGAACACCAGTAAAAACTGGGAAATGAGACTACTGGTCTGAACTGGTCTTGTATACCTTGAACTGGAACACCAGTAAAAACTGGGAAATGAGACTACTGGTCTGAATTGGTCTTGTATACCTTAAACTGGAACACCAGTAAAAACTGGGAAATAAGACTACTGGTCTGAACTGGTCTTGTATACCTTAAACTGGAACACTAGTAAAAACTGGGAAATAAGAGTTCTGGTCCGAACTGGTCTTGTATACCTTAAAATGGAACACTAGTAAAAACTGGGAAATAAGAGTACTGGTCCGAACTGGTCTTGTATACCTTAAACTGGAACACCAGTAAATACTGGGAAATAAGAGTACTGGTCCGAACTGGTCTTGTATACCTTAAACTGGAACACCAGTAAATACTGGGAAATAAGAGTACTGGTCTGAACTGGTCTTGTATACCTTAAACTGGAACACTAGTAAAAACTGGGAAATAAGACTACTGGTCTGAACTGGTCTTGTATAGCCGAAAATGGAACACCAGTAAAACTGGGAAATAAGACTACTGGTCTGAATTGGTCTTGTATACCTTAAACTGGAACACCAGTAAAAACTGGGAAATAAGACTACTGGTCTGAACTGGTCTTGTATACCTTAAACTGGAACACTAGTAATAACTGGGAAATAAGAGCACTGGTCCGAACTGGTCTTGTATACCTTAAAATGGAACACCAGTAAATACTGGGAAATAAGAGTACTGGTCTGAACTGGTCTTGTATACCTTAAACTGGAACACCAGTAAAAACTGGGAAATAAGAGTACTGGTCTGAACTGGTCTTGTATACCTTAAACTGGAACACCAGTAAAAACTGGGAAATAAGACTACTGGTCTGAACTGGTCTTGTATATCTTAAACTGGAACACTAGTAAAAACTGGGAAATAAGACTACTGGTCTGAACTGGTCTTGTATACCTTAAACTGGAACACCAGTAAAAACTGGGAAATAAGACTACTGGTCTGAACTGGTCTTGTATACCTTAAACTGGAACACCAGTAAAAACTGGGAAATGAGACTACTGGTCTGAACTGGTCTTGTATACCTTGAACTGGAACACCAGTAAAAACTGGGAAATGAGACTACTGGTCTGAACTGGTCTTGTATACCTTAAACTGGAACACTAGTAAAAACTGCGAAATAAGACTACTGGTCTGAACAGGTCTTGTATACCTTAAACTGGAACACTAGTAAAAACTGGGAAATAAGACTACTGGTCTGAACTGGTCTTGTATAGCCGAAAATGGAACAC
The DNA here is from genome assembly GCF_017639515.1 of Carcharodon carcharias. NCBI lineage: Eukaryota > Metazoa > Chordata > Chondrichthyes > Lamniformes > Lamnidae > Carcharodon > Carcharodon carcharias. The sequence goes on along the minus strand of NW_024470822.1, from coordinate 248,134 downwards.
CAGTAAAAACTGGGAAATAAGACTACTGGTCTGAACTGGTCTTGTATACCTTAAACTGGAACACCAGTAAAAACTGGGAAATAAGACTACTGGTCTGAACTGGTCTTGTATACCTTAAACTGGAACACCAGTAAAAACTGGGAAATGAGACTACTGGTCTGAACTGGTCTTGTATACCTTGAACTGGAACACCAGTAAAAACTGGGAAATGAGACTACTGGTCTGAACTGGTCTTGTATACCTTAAACTGGAACACTAGTAAAAACTGCGAAATAAGACTACTGGTCTGAACAGGTCTTGTATACCTTAAACTGGAACACTAGTAAAAACTGGGAAATAAGACTACTGGTCTGAACTGGTCTTGTATACCTTAAACTGGAACACCAGTAAAAACTGGGAAATAAGACTACTGGTCTGAACTGGTCTTGTATACCTTAAACTGGAACACCAGTAAAAACTGGGAAATGAGACTACTGGTCTGAACTGGTCTTGTATACCTTGAACTGGAACACCAGTAAAAACTGGGAAATGAGACTACTGGTCTGAACTGGTCTTGTATACCTTAAACTGGAACACTAGTAAAAACTGCGAAATAAGACTACTGGTCTGAACAGGTCTTGTATACCTTAAACTGGAACACTAGTAAAAACTGGGAAATAAGACTACTGGTCTGAACTGGTCTTGTATAGCCGAAAATGGAACACCAGTAAAAACTGGGAAATAAGACTACTGGTCTGAATTGGTCTTGTATACCTTAAACTGGAACACCAGTAAAAACTGGGAAATGAGACTACTGGTCTGAACTGGTCTTGTATACCTTAAACTGGAACACTAGTAAAAACTGGGAAATAAGAGTACTGGTCCGAACTGGTCTTGTATAGCCGAAAATGGAACACTAGTAAATACTGGGAAATAAGACAACTGGTCTGAACTGGTCTTGTATACCTTAAACTGGAACACCAGTAATTACTGGGAAATAAGACTACTGGTCTGAACTGGTTTTGTATACCTTAAACTGGAACACCAGTAAAAACTGGGAAATGAGACTACTGGTCTGAACTGGTCTTGTATACCTTGAACTGGAACACCAGTAAAAACTGGGAAATGAGACTACTGGTCTGAATTGGTCTTGTATACCTTAAACTGGAACACCAGTAAAAACTGGGAAATAAGACTACTGGTCTGAACTGGTCTTGTATACCTTAAACTGGAACACTAGTAAAAACTGGGAAATAAGAGTACTGGTCCGAACTGGTCTTGTATACCTTAAAATGGAACACTAGTAAAAACTGGGAAATAAGAGTACTGGTCCGAACTGGTCTTGTATACCTTAAACTGGAACACCAGTAAATACAGGGAAATAAGAGTACTGGTCTGAACTGGTCTTGTATACCTTAAACTGGAACACCAGTAAAAACTGGGAAATAAGACTACTGGTCTGAACTGGTCTTGTATACCTTAAACTGGAACACTAGTAAAAACTGGGAAATAAGACTACTGGTCTGAACTGGTCTTGTATACCTTCAACTGGAACACTAGTAAAAACTGGGAAATAAGACTACTGGTCTGAACTGGTCTTGTATACCTTAAACTGGAACACTAGTAAAAACTGGGAAATAAGACTACTGGTCTGAACTGGTCTTGTATAGCCGAAAATGGAACACCAGTAAAACTGGGAAATAAGACTACTGGTCTGAATTGGTCTTGTATACCTTAAACTGGAACACCAGTAAAAACTGGGAAATAAGACTACTGGTCTGAACTGGTCTTGTATACCTTAAACTGGAACACTAGTAATAACTGGGAAATAAGAGCACTGGTCCGAACTGGTCTTGTATACCTTAAAATGGAACACCAGTAAATACTGGGAAATAAGAGTACTGGTCTGAACTGGTCTTGTATACCTTAAACTGGAACACCAGTAAAAACTGGGAAATAAGACTACTGGTCTGAACTGGTCTTGTATACCTTAAACTGGAACACTAGTAAAAACTGGGAAATAAGACTACTGGTCTGAACTGGTCTTGTATACCTTAAACTGGAACACCAGTAAAAACTGGGAAATAAGACTACTGATCTGAACTGGTCTTGTATAGCCGAAAATGGAACACTAGTAAATACTGGGAAATAAGACAACTGGTCTGAACTGGTCTTGTATACCTTAAACTGGAACACCAGTAAATACTGGGAAATAAGACTACTGGTCTGAACTGGTCTTGTATACCTTAAACTGGAACACCAGTAAAAACTGGGAAATGAGACTACTGGTCTGAACTGGTCTTGTATACCTTGAACTGGAACACCAGTAAAAACTGGGAAATGAGACTACTGGTCTGAACTGGTCTTGTATACCTTAAACTGGAACACTAGTAAAAACTGGGAAATAAGACTACTGGTCTGAACTGGTCTTGTATACCTTAAACTGGAACACTAGTAAAAACTGGGAAATAAGACTACTGGTCTGAACTGGTCTTGTATAGCCGAAAATGGAACACCAGTAAAAACTGGGAAATAAGACTACTGGTCTGAATTGGTCTTGTATACCTTAAACTGGAACACCAGTAAAAACTGGGAAATAAGACTACTGGTCTGAACTGGTCTTGTATACCTTAAACTGGAACACTAGTAAAAACTGGGAAATAAGAGTACTGGTCCGAACTGGTCTTGTATACCTTAAAATGGAACACTAGTAAAAACTGGGAAATAAGAGTACTGGTCCGAACTGGTCTTGTATACCTTAAACTGGAACACCAGTAAATACTGGGAAATAAGAGTACTGGTCTGAACTGGTCTTGTATACCTTAAACTGGAACACTAGTAAAAACTGGGAAATAAGACTACTGGTCTGAACTGGTCTTGTATACCTTAAACTGGAACACTAGTAAAAACTGGTAAATAAGACTACTGGTCTGAACTGGTCTTGTATACCTTAAACTGGAACACTAGTAAAAACTGGGAAATAAGAGTACTGGTCTGAACTGGTCTTGTATAGCCGAAAATGGAACACCAGTAAAAACTGGGAAATAAGAGTACTGGTCTGAATTGGTCTTGTATACCTTAAACTGGAAAACTAGTAAAAACTGGGAAATAAGACTACTGGTCCGAACTGGTCTTGTATACCTTAAACTGGAACACCAGTAAATACTGGGAAATAAGAGTACTGGTCTGAACTGGTCTTGTATACCTTAAACTGGAACACCATTAAAAACTGGGAAATAAGAGTACTGGTCTGAATTGGTCTTGTATACCTTAAACTGGAACACTAGTAAAAACTGGGAAATAAGACTACTGGTCTGAACTGGTCTTGTATACCTTAAACTGGAACACTAGTAAAAACTGGGAAATAAGAGTACTGGTCCGAACTGGTCTTGTATAGCCGAAAATGGAACACTAGTAAATACTGGGAAATAAGACAACTGGTCTGAACTGGTCTTGTATAACTTAAACTGGAACACTAGTAAAAACTGGGAAATAAGAGTACTGGTCCGAACTGGTCTTGTATAGCCGAAAATGGAACACTAGTAAATACTGGGAAATAAGACAACTGGTCTGAACTGGTCTTGTATACCTTAAACTGGAACACTAGTAAAAACTGGGAAATAAGAGTACTGGTCCGAACTGGTTTGTATACCTTAAACTGGAACACCAGTAATTACTGGGAAATAAGACTACTGGTCTGAACTGGTCTTGTATACCTTAAACTGGAACACCAGTAAAAACTGGGAAATGAGACTACTGGTCTGAACTGGTCTTGTATACCTTGAACTGGAACACCAGTAAAAACTGGGAAATGAGACTACTGGTCTGAATTGGTCTTGTATACCTTAAACTGGAACACCAGTAAAAACTGGGAAATAAGACTACTGGTCTGAACTGGTCTTGTATACCTTAAACTGGAACACTAGTAAAAACTGGGAAATAAGAGTACTGGTCCGAACTGGTCTTGTATACCTTAAAATGGAACACTAGTAAAAACTGGGAAATAAGAGTACTGGTCCGAACTGGTCTTGTATACCTTAAACTGGAACACCAGTAAATACTGGGAAATAAGAGTACTGGTCTGAACTGGTCTTGTATACCTTGAACTGGAACACCAGTAAAAACTGGGAAATAAGACTACTGGTCTGAACTGGTCTTGTATACCTTAAACTGGAACACTAGTAAAAACTGGGAAATAAGACTACTGGTCTGAACTGGTCTTGTATACCTTAAACTGGAACACTAGTAAAAACTGGGAAATAAGACTACTGGTCTGAACTGGTCTTGTATACCTTAAACTGGAACACTAGTAAAAACTGGGAAATAAGACTACTGGTCTGAACTGGTCTTGTATAGCCGAAAATGGAACACCAGTAAAAACTGGGAAATAAGACTACTGGTCTGAATTGGTCTTGTATACCTTAAACTGGAACACCAGTAAAAACTGGGAAATAAGACTACTGGTCTGAACTGGTCTTGTATACCTTAAACTGGAACACTAGTAAAAACTGGGAAATAAGAGTACTGGTCTGAACTGGTCTTGTATACCTTAAAATGGAACACTAGTAAAAACTGGGAAATAAGAGTACTGGTCCGAACTGGTCTTGTATACCTTAAACTGGAACACCAGTAAATACTGGGAAATAAGAGTACTGGTCTGAACTGGTCTTGTATACCTTAAACTGGAACACTAGTAAAAACTGGGAAATAAGACTACTGGTCTGAACTGGTCTTGTATACCTTAAACTGGAACACTAGTAAAAACTGGGAAATAAGAGTACAGGTCTGAATTGGTCTTGTATACCTTAAACTGGAAAACTAGTAAAAACTGGGAAATAAGACTACTGGTCCGAACTGGTCTTGTATACCTTAAACTGGAACACCAGTAAATACTGGGAAATAAGAGTACTGGTCTGAACTGGTCTTGTATACCTTAAACTGGAACACCATTAAAAACTGGGAAATAAGAGTACTGGTCTGAATTGGTCTTGTATACCTTAAACTGGAACACTAGTAAAAACTGGGAAATAAGAGTACTGGTCCGAACTGGTCTTGTATAGCCGAAAATGGAACACTAGTAAATACTGGGAAATAAGACAACTGGTCTGAACTGGTCTTGTATAACTTAAACTGGAACACTAGTAAAAACTGGGAAATAAGAGTACTGGTCCGAACTGGTCTTGTATAGCCGAAAATGGAACACTAGTAAATACTGGGAAATAAGACAACTGGTCTGAACTGGTCTTGTATACCTTAAACTGGAACACTAGTAAAAACTGGGAAATAAGAGTACTGGTCCGAACTGGTCTTGTATACCTTAAACTGGAACACCAGTAATTACTGGGAAATAAGACTACTGGTCTGAACTGGTCTTGTATACCTTAAACTGGAACACCAGTAAAAACTGGGAAATGAGACTACTGGTCTGAACTGGTCTTGTATACCTTGAACTGGAACACCAGTAAAAACTGGGAAATGAGACTACTGGTCTGAATTGGTCTTGTATACCTTAAACTGGAACACCAGTAAAAACTGGGAAATAAGACTACTGGTCTGAACTGGTCTTGTATACCTTAAACTGGAACACTAGTAAAAACTGGGAAATAAGAGTACTGGTCCGAACTGGTCTTGTATACCTTAAAATGGAACACTAGTAAAAACTGGGAAATAAGAGTACTGGTCCGAACTGGTCTTGTATACCTTAAACTGGAACACCAGTAAATACTGGGAAATAAGAGTACTGGTCTGAGCTGGTCTTGTATACCTTGAACTGGAACACCAGTAAAAACTGGGAAATAAGACTACTGGTCTGAACTGGTCTTGTATACCTTAAACTGGAACACTAGTAAAAACTGGGAAATAAGACTACTGGTCTGAACTGGTCTTGTATACCTTAAACTGGAACACTAGTAAAAACTGGGAAATAAGACTACTGGTCTCAACTGGTCTTGTATACCTTAAACTGGAACACTAGTAAAAACTGGGAAATAAGATTACTGGTCTGAAATGGTCTTGTATAGCCGAAAATGGAACACCAGTAAAACTGGGAAATAAGAGTACTGGTCTGAACTGGTCTTGTATACCTTAAAATGGAACACCAGTAAATACTGGGAAATAAGAGTACTGGTCTGAACTGGTCTTGTATACCTTAAACTGGAACACCAGTAAATACTGGGAAATAAGACTACTGGTCTGAACTGGTCTTGTATACCTTAAACTGGAACACCAGTAAAAACTGGGAAATGAGACTACTGGTCTGAACTGGTCTTGTATACCTTGAACTGGAACACCAGTAAAAACTGCGAAATGAGACTACTGATCTGAACTGGTCTTGTATAGCCGAAAATGGAACACTAGTAAATACTGGGAAATAAGACAACTGGTCTGAACTGGTCTTGTATACCTTAAACTGGAACACCAGTAAATACTGGGAAATAAGACTACTGGTCTGAACTGGTCTTGTATACCTTAAACTGGAACACCAGTAAAAACTGGGAAATGAGACTACTGGTCTGAACTGGTCTTGTATACCTTGAACTGGAACACCAGTAAAAACTGGGAAATGAGACTACTGGTCTGAATTGGTCTTGTATACCTTAAACTGGAACACCAGTAAAAACTGGGAAATAAGACTACTGGTCTGAACTGGTCTTGTATACCTTAAACTGGAACACTAGTAAAAACTGGGAAATAAGACTACTGGTCTGAACTGGTCTTGTATAGCCGAAAATGGAACACCAGTAAAAACTGGGAAATAAGACTACTGGTCTGAATTGGTCTTGTATACCTTAAACTGGAACACCAGTAAAAACTGGGAAATAAGACTACTGGTCTGAACTGGTCTTGTATACCTTAAACTGGAACACTAGTAAAAACTGGGAAATAAGAGTACTGGTCCGAACTGGTCTTGTATACCTTAAACTGGAACACTAGTAAAAACTGGGAAATAAGACTACTGGTCTGAACTGGTCTTGTATACCTTAAACTGGAACACTAGTAATAACTGGGAAATAAGATCACTGGTCCGAACTGGTCTTGTATACCTTAAAATGGAACACCAGTAAATACTGGGAAATAAGAGTACTGGTCTGAACTGGTCTTGTATACCTTAAACTGGAACACCAGTAAAAACTGGGAAATAAGAGTACTGGTCTGAACTGGTCTTGTATACCTTAAACTGGAACACCAGTAAAAACTGGGAAATAAGACTACTGGTCTGAACTGGTCTTGTATATCTTAAACTGGAACACTAGTAAAAACTGGGAAATAAGACTACTGGTCTGAACTGGTCTTGTATACCTTAAACTGGAACACCAGTAAAAACTGGGAAATAAGACTACTGGTCTGAACTGGTCTTGTATACCTTAAACTGGAACACCAGTAAAAACTGGGAAATGAGACTACTGGTCTGAACTGGTCTTGTATACCTTGAACTGGAACACCAGTAAAAACTGGGAAATGAGACTACTGGTCTGAACTGGTCTTGTATAGCCGAAAACGGAACACCAGTAAAAACTGGGAAATAAGACTACTGGTCTGAATTGGTCTTGTATACCTTAAACTGGAACACCAGTAAAAACTGGGAAATAAGACTACTGGTCTGAACTGGTCTTGTATACCTTAAACTGGAACACCAGTAAAAACTGGGAAATAAGACTACTGGTCTGAACTGGTCTTGTATACCTTAAACTGGAACACCAGTAAAAACTGGGAAATGAGACTACTGATCTGAACTGGTCTTGTATAGCCGAAAATGGAACACTAGTAAATACTGGGAAATAAGACAACTGGTCTGAACTGGTCTTGTATACCTTAAACTGGAACACCAGTAAATACTGGGAAATAAGACTACTGGTCTGAACTGGTCTTGTATACCTTATCTGGAACACCAGTAAAAACTGGGAAATGAGACTACTGGTCTGAACTGGTCTTGTATACCTTAAACTGGAACACTAGTAAAAACTGGGAAATAAGACTACTGGTCTGAACTGGTCTTGTATAGCCGAAAATGGAACACCTGTAAAAACTGGGAAATAAGAGTACTGGTCTGAATTGGTCTTGTATACCTTAAACTGGAACACCAGTAAAAACTGGGAAATAAGACTACTGGTCTGAATTGGTCTTGTATACCTTAAACTGGAACACCAGTAAAAACTGCGAAATAAGACTACTGGTCTGAACTGGTCTTGTATACCTTAAACTGGAACACTAGTAAAAACTGGGAAATAAGAGTACTGGTCCGAACTGGTCTTGTATACCTTAAAATGGAACACTAGTAAAAACTGGGAAATAAGAGTACTGGTCCGAACTGGTCTTGTATACCTTAAACTGGAACACCAGTAAATACTGTGAAATAAGAGTACTGGTCTGAACTGGTCTTGTATACCTTAAACTGGAACACTAGTAAAAACTGGGAAATAAGACTACTGGTCTGAACTGGTCTTGTATACCTTAAACTGGAACACTAGTAAAAACTTGTAAATAAGACTACTGGTCTGAACTGGTCTTGTATACCTTAAACTGGAACACTAGTAAAAACTCGGAAATAAGACTACTGGTCTGAACTGGTCTTGTATAGCCGAAAATGGAACACCAGTAAAAACTGGGAAATAAGAGTACTGGTCTGAATTGGTCTTGTATACCTTAAACTGGAACACTAGTAAAAACTGGGAAATAAGACTACTGGTCCGAACTGGTCTTGTATACCTTAAACTGGAACACCAGTAAATACTGGGAAATAAGAGTACTGGTCTGAACTGGTCTTGTATACCTTAAACTGGAACACTAGTAAAAACTGGGAAATAAGAGTACAGGTCTGAATTGGTCTTGTATACCTTAAACTGGAACACTAGTAAAAACTGGGAAATAAGACTACTGGTCTGAACTGGTCTTGTATACCTTAAACTGGAACACTAGTAATAACTGGGAAATAAGATCACTGGTCCGAACTGGTCTTGTATACCTTAAAATGGAACACCAGTAAATACTGGGAAATAAGAGTACTGGTCTGAACTGGTCTTGTATACCTTAAACTGGAACACCAGTAAAAACTGGGAAATAAGAGTACTGGTCTGAACTGGTCTTGTATACCTTAAACTGGAACACCAGTAAAAACTGGGAAATAAGACTACTGGTCTGAACTGGTCTTGTATATCTTAAACTGGAACACTAGTAAAAACTGGGAAATAAGACTACTGGTCTGAACTGGTCTTGTATACCTTAAACTGGAACACCAGTAAAAACTGGGAAATAAGACTACTGGTCTGAACTGGTCTTGTATACCTTAAACTGGAACACCAGTAAAAACTGGGAAATGAGACTACTGGTCTGAACTGGTCTTGTATACCTTGAACTGGAACACCAGTAAAAACTGGGAAATGAGACTACTGGTCTGAACTGGTCTTGTATACCTTAAACTGGAACACTAGTAAAAACTGCGAAATAAGACTACTGGTCTGAACAGGTCTTGTATACCTTAAACTGGAACACTAGTAAAAACTGGGAAATAAGACTACTGGTCTGAACTGGTCTTGTATAGCCGAAAATGGAACACCAGTAAAAACTGGGAAATAAGACTACTGGTCTGAATTGGTCTTGTATACCTTAAACTGGAACACCAGTAAAAACTGGGAAATAAGACTACTGGTCTGAACTGGTCTTGTATACCTTAAACTGGAACACTAGTAAAAACTGGGAAATAAGAGTACTGGTCCGAACTGGTCTTGTATAGCCGAAAATGGAACACTAGTAAATACTGGGAAATAAGACAACTGGTCTGAACTGGTCTTGTATACCTTAAACTGGAACACCAGTAATTACTGGGAAATAAGACTACTGGTCTGAACTGGTCTTGTATACCTTAAACTGGAACACCAGTAAAAACTGGGAAATGAGACTACTGGTCTGAACTGGTCTTGTATACCTTGAACTGGAACACCAGTAAAAACTGGGAAATGAGACTACTGGTCTGAATTGGTCTTGTATACCTTAAACTGGAACACCAGTAAAAACTGGGAAATAAGACTACTGGTCTGAACTGGTCTTGTATACCTTAAACTGGAACACTAGTAAAAACTGGGAAATAAGAGTTCTGGTCCGAACTGGTCTTGTATACCTTAAAATGGAACACTAGTAAAAACTGGGAAATAAGAGTACTGGTCCGAACTGGTCTTGTATACCTTAAACTGGAACACCAGTAAATACTGGGAAATAAGAGTACTGGTCTGAACTGGTCTTGTATACCTTAAACTGGAACACCAGTAAAAACTGGGAAATAAGACTACTGGTCTGAACTGGTCTTGTATACCTTAAACTGGAACACTAGTAAAAACTGGGAAATAAGACTACTGGTCTGAACTGGTCTCGTATAGCCGAAAATGGAACACCAGTAAAACTGGGAAATAAGACTACTGGTCTGAATTGGTCTTGTATACCTTAAACTGGAACACCAGTAAAAACTGGGAAATAAGACTACTGGTCTGAACTGGTCTTGTATACCTTAAACTGGAACACTAGTAATAACTGGGAAATAAGAGCACTGGTCCGAACTGGTCTTGTATACCTTAAAATGGAACACCAGTAAATACTGGGAAATAAGAGTACTGGTCTGAACTGGTCTTGTATACCTTAAACTGGAACACCAGTAAAAACTGGGAAATAAGAGTACTGGTCTGAACTGGTCTTGTATACCTTAAACTGGAACACCAGTAAAAACTGGGAAATAAGACTACTGGTCTGAACTGGTCTTGTATATCTTAAACTGGAACACTAGTAAAAACTGGGAAATAAGACTACTGGTCTGAACTGGTCTTGTATACCTTAAACTGGAACACCAGTAAAAACTGGGAAATAAGACTACTGGTCTGAACTGGTCTTGTATACCTTAAACTGGAACACCAGTAAAAACTGGGAAATGAGACTACTGGTCTGAACTGGTCTTGTATACCTTGAACTGGAACACCAGTAAAAACTGGGAAATGAGACTACTGGTCTGAACTGGTCTTGTATACCTTAAACTGGAACACTAGTAAAAACTGCGAAATAAGACTACTGGTCTGAACAGGTCTTGTATACCTTAAACTGGAACACTAGTAAAAACTGGGAAATAAGACTACTGGTCTGAACTGGTCTTGTATACCTTAAACTGGAACACTAGTAAAAACTGCGAAATAAGACTACTGGTCTGAACAGGTCTTGTATACCTTAAACTGGAACACTAGTAAAAACTGGGAAATAAGACTACTGGTCTGAACTGGTCTTGTATAGCCGAAAATGGAACACCAGTAAAAACTGGGAAATAAGACTACTGGTCTGAATTGGTCTTGTATACCTTAAACTGGAACACCAGTAAAAACTGGGAAATAAGACTACTGGTCTGAACTGGTCTTGTATACCTTAAACTGGAACACTAGTAAAAACTGGGAAATAAGAGTACTGGTCCGAACTGGTCTTGTATAGCCGAAAATGGAACACTAGTAAATACTGGGAAATAAGACAACTGGTCTGAACTGGTCTTGTATACCTTAAACTGGAACACCAGTAATTACTGGGAAATAAGACTACTGGTCTGAACTGGTCTTGTATACCTTAAACTGGAACACCAGTAAAAACTGGGAAATGAGACTACTGGTCTGAACTGGTCTTGTATACCTTGAACTGGAACACCAGTAAAAACTGGGAAATGAGACTACTGGTCTGAATTGGTCTTGTATACCTTAAACTGGAACACCAGTAAAAACTGGGAAATAAGACTACTGGTCTGAACTGGTCTTGTATACCTTAAACTGGAACACTAGTAAAAACTGGGAAATAAGAGTTCTGGTCCGAACTGGTCTTGTATACCTTAAAATGGAACACTAGTAAAAACTGGGAAATAAGAGTACTGGTCCGAACTGGTCTTGTATACCTTAAACTGGAACACCAGTAAATACTGGGAAATAAGAGTACTGGTCTGAACTGGTCTTGTATACCTTAAACTGGAACACCAGTAAAAACTGGGAAATAAGACTACTGGTCTGAACTGGTCTTGTATACCTTAAACTGGAACACTAGTAAAAACTGGGAAATAAGACTACTGGTCTGAACTGGTCTCGTATAGCCGAAAATGGAACACCAGTAAAACTGGGAAATAAGACTACTGGTCTGAATTGGTCTTGTATACCTTAAACTGGAACACCAGTAAAAACTGGGAAATAAGACTACTGGTCTGAACTGGTCTTGTATACCTTAAACTGGAACACTAGTAATAACTGGGAAATAAGAGCACTGGTCCGAACTGGTCTTGTATACCTTAAAATGGAACACCAGTAAATACTGGGAAATAAGAGTACTGGTCTGAACTGGTCTTGTATACCTTAAACTGGAACACCAGTAAAAACTGGGAAATAAGAGTACTGGTCTGAACTGGTCTTGTATACCTTAAACTGGAACACCAGTAAAAACTGGGAAATAAGACTACTGGTCTGAACTGGTCTTGTATATCTTAAACTGGAACACTAGTAAAAACTGGGAAATAAGACTACTGGTCTGAACTGGTCTTGTATACCTTAAACTGGAACACCAGTAAAAACTGGGAAATAAGACTACTGGTCTGAACTGGTCTTGTATACCTTAAACTGGAACACCAGTAAAAACTGGGAAATGAGACTACTGGTCTGAACTGGTCTTGTATACCTTGAACTGGAACACCAGTAAAAACTGGGAAATGAGACTACTGGTCTGAACTGGTCTTGTATACCTTAAACTGGAACACTAGTAAAAACTGCGAAATAAGACTACTGGTCTGAACAGGTCTTGTATACCTTAAACTGGAACACTAGTAAAAACTGGGAAATAAGACTACTGGTCTGAACTGGTCTTGTATAGCCGAAAATGGAACACCAGTAAAAACTGGGAAATAAGACTACTGGTCTGAATTGGTCTTGTATACCTTAAACTGGAACACCAGTAAAAACTGGGAAATAAGACTACTGGTCTGAACTGGTCTTGTATACCTTAAACTGGAACACTAGTAAAAACTGGGAAATAAGAGTACTGGTCCGAACTGGTCTTGTATAGCCGAAAATGGAACACTAGTAAATACTGGGAAATAAGACAACTGGTCTGAACTGGTCTTGTATACCTTAAACTGGAACACCAGTAATTACTGGGAAATAAGACTACTGGTCTGAACTGGTCTTGTATACCTTAAACTGGAACACCAGTAAAAACTGGGAAATGAGACTACTGGTCTGAACTGGTCTTGTATACCTTGAACTGGAACACCAGTAAAAACTGGGAAATGAGACTACTGGTCTGAATTGGTCTTGTATACCTTAAACTGGAACACCAGTAAAAACTGGGAAATAAGACTACTGGTCTGAACTGGTCTTGTATACCTTAAACTGGAACACCAGTAAATACAGGGAAATAAGAGTACTGGTCTGAACTGGTCTTGTATACCTTAAACTGGAACACCAGTAAAAACTGGGAAATAAGACTACTGGTCTGAACTGGTCTTGTATACCTTAAACTGGAACACTAGTAAAAACTGGGAAATAAGACTACTGGTCTGAACTGGTCTTGTATACCTTAAACTGGAACACTAGTAAAAACTGGGAAATAAGACTACTGGTCTGAACTGGTCTTGTATACCTTAAACTGGAACACTAGTAAAAACTGGGAAATAAGACTACTGGTCTGAACTGGTCTTGTATAGCCGAAAATGGAACACCAGTAAAACTGGGAAATAAGACTACTGGTCTGAATTGGTCTTGTATACCTTAAACTGGAACACCAGTAAAAACTGGGAAATAAGACTACTGGTCTGAACTGGTCTTGTATACCTTAAACTGGAACACTAGTAATAACTGGGAAATAAGAGCACTGGTCCGAACTGGTCTTGTATACCTTAAAATGGAACACCAGTAAATACTGGGAAATAAGAGTACTGGTCTGAACTGGTCTTGTATACCTTAAACTGGAACACCAGTAAAAACTGGGAAATAAGACTACTGGTCTGAACTGGTCTTGTATACCTTAAACTGGAACACTAGTAAAAACTGGGAAATAAGACTACTGGTCTGAACTGGTCTTGTATACCTTAAACTGGAACACCAGTAAAAACTGGGAAATAAGACTACTGATCTGAACTGGTCTTGTATACCTTAAACTGGAACACCAGTACAAACTGCGAAATGAGACTACTGATCTGAACTGGTCTTGTATAGCCGAAAATGGAACACTAGTAAATACTGGGAAATAAGACAACTGGTCTGAACTGGTCTTGTATACCTTAAACTGGAACACCAGTAAATACTGGGAAATAAGACTACTGATCTGAACTGGTCTTGTATACCTTAAACTGGAACACCAGTAAAAACTGGGAAATGAGACTACTGGTCTGAACTGGTCTTGCATACCTTGAACTGGAACACCAGTAAAAACTGGGAAATGAGACTACTGGTCTGAACTGGTCTTCTATACCTTAAACTGGAACACTAGTAAAAACTGGGAAATAAGACTACTGGTCTGAACTGGTCTTGTATACCTTAAACTGGAACACTAGTAAAAACTGGGAAATAAGACTACTGGTCTGAACTGGTCTTGTATACCTTAAACTGGAACACCAGTAAAAACTGGGAAATAAGACTACTGGTCTGAACTGGTCTTGTATACCTTAAACTGGAACACTAGTAAAAACTGGGAAATAAGAGTACTGGTCCGAACTGGTCTTGTATACCTTAAAATGGAACACTAGTAAAAACTGGGAAATAAGAGTACTGGTCTGAACTGGTCTTGTATACCTTAAACTGGAACACTAGTAAAAACTGGGAAATAAGACTACTGGTCTGAACTGGTCTTGTATACCTTAAACTGGAACACTAGTAAAAACTGGTAAATAAGACTACTGGTCTGAACTGGTCTTGTATACCTTAAACTGGAACACTAGTAAAAACTGGGAAATAAGACTACTGGTCTGAACTGGTCTTGTATAGCCGAAAATGGAACACCAGTAAAAACTGGGAAATAAGAGTACTGGTCTGAATTGGTCTTGTATACCTTAAACTGGAAAACTAGTAAAAACTGGGAAATAAGACTACTGGTCCGAACTGGTCTTGTATACCTTAAACTGGAACACCAGTAAATACTGGGAAATAAGAGTACTGGTCTGAACTGGTCTTGTATACCTTAAACTGGAACACCATTAAAAACTGGGAAATAAGAGTACTGGTCTGAATTGGTCTTGTATACCTTAAACTGGAACACTAGTAAAAACTGGGAAATAAGACTACTGGTCTGAACTGGTCTTGTATACCTTAAACTGGAACACCAGTAAAAACTGGGAAATGAGACTACTGATCTGAACTGGTCTTGTATAGCCGAAAATGGAACGCTAGTAAATACTGGGAAATAAGACAACTGGTCTGAACTGGTCTTGTATATCTTAAACTGGAACACTAGTAAAAACTGGGAAATAAGACTACTGGTCTGAACTGGTCTTGTATACCTTAAACTGGAACACCAGTAAAAACTGGGAAATAAGACTACTGGTCTGAACTGGTCTTGTATACCTTAAACTGGAACACCAGTAAAAACTGGGAAATGAGACTACTGATCTGAACTGGTCTTGTATAGCCGAAAATGGAACACTAGTAAATACTGGGAAATAAGACAACTGGTCTGAACTGGTCTTGTATACCTTAAACTGGAACACCAGTAAATACTGGGAAATAAGACTACTGGTCTGAACTGGTCTTGTATACCTTAAACTGGAACACCAGTAAAAACTGGGAAATGAGACTACTGGTCTGAACTGGTCTTGTATACCTTGAACTGGAACACCAGTAAAAACTGGGAAATGAGACTACTGGTCTGAACTGGTCTTGTATACCTTAAACTGGAACACTAGTAAAAACTGGGAAATAAGACTACTGGTCTGAACTGGTCTTGTATAGCCGAAAATGGAACACCAGTAAAAACTGGGAAATAAGAGTACTGGTCTGAATTGGTCTTGTATACCTTAAACTGGAACACCAGTAAAAACTGGGAAATAAGACTACTGGTCTGAATTGGTCTTGTATACCTTAAACTGGAACACCAGTAAAAACTGGGAAATAAGACTACTGGTCTGAACTGGTCTTGTATACCTTAAAAAGGAACACTAGTAAAAACTGGGAAATAAGAGTACTGGTCCGAACTGGTCTTGTATACCTTAAAATGGAACACTAGTAAAAACTGGGAAATAAGAGTACTGGTCCGAACTGGTCTTGTATACCTTAAACTGGAACACTAGTAAAAACTGGTAAATAAGACTACTGGTCTGAACTGGTCTTGTATACCTTAAACTGGAACACTAGTAAAAACTGGGAAATAAGACTACTGGTCTGAACTGGTCTTGTATAGCCGAAAATGGAACACCAGTAAAAACTGGGAAATAAGAGTACTGGTCTGAATTGGTCTTGTATACCTTAAACTGGAAAACTAGTAAAAACTGGGAAATAAGACTACTGGTCCGAACTGGTCTTGTATACCTTGAACTGGAACACCAGTAAATACTGGGAAATAAGAGTACTGGTCTGAACTGGTCTTGTATACCTTAAACTGGAACACCATTAAAAACTGGGAAATAAGAGTACTGGTCTGAATTGGTCTTGTATACCTTAAACTGGAACACTAGTAAAAACTGGGAAATAAGACTACTGGTCTGAACTGGTCTTGTATACCTTAAACTGGAACACCAGTAAAAACTGGGAAATGAGACTACTGATCTGAACTGGTCTTGTATAGCCGAAAATGGAACGCTAGTAAATACTGGGAAATAAGACAACTGGTCTGAACTGGTCTTGTATACCTTAAACTGGAACACTAGTAAAAACTGGGAAATAAGACTACTGGTCTGAACTGGTCTTGTATACCTTAAACTGGAACACCAGTAAAAACTGGGAAATAAGACTACTGGTCTGAACTGGTCTTGTATACCTTAAACTGGAACACCAGTAAAAACTGGGAAATGAGACTACTGATCTGAACTGGTCTTGTATAGCCGAAAATGGAACACTAGTAAATACTGGGAAATAAGACAACTGGTCTGAACTGGTCTTGTATACCTTAAACTGGAACACCAGTAAATACTGGGAAATAAGACTACTGGTCTGAACTGGTCTTGTATACCTTAAACTGGAACACCAGTAAAAACTGGGAAATGAGACTACTGGTCTGAACTGGTCTTGTATACCTTGAACTGGAACACCAGTAAAAACTGGGAAATGAGACTACTGGTCTGAACTGGTCTTGTATACCTTAAACTGGAACACTAGTAAAAACTGGGAAATAAGACTACTGGTCTGAACTGGTCTTGTATAGCCGAAAATGGAACACCAGTAAAAACTGGGAAATAAGAGTACTGGTCTGAATTGGTCTTGTATACCTTAAACTGGAACACCAGTAAAAACTGGGAAATAAGACTACTGGTCTGAATTGGTCTTGTATACCTTAAACTGGAACACCAGTAAAAACTGGGAAATAAGACTACTGGTCTGAACTGGTCTTGTATACCTTAAAAAGGAACACTAGTAAAAACTGGGAAATAAGAGTACTGGTCCGAACTGGTCTTGTATACCTTAAAATGGAACACTAGTAAAAACTGGGAAATAAGAGTACTGGTCCGAACTGGTCTTGTATACCTTAAACTGGAACACTAGTAAAAACTGGTAAATAAGACTACTGGTCTGAACTGGTCTTGTATACCTTAAACTGGAACACTAGTAAAAACTGGGAAATAAGACTACTGGTCTGAACTGGTCTTGTATAGCCGAAAATGGAACACCAGTAAAAACTGGGAAATAAGAGTACTGGTCTGAATTGGTCTTGTATACCTTAAACTGGAAAACTAGTAAAAACTGGGAAATAAGACTACTGGTCTGAACTGGTCTTGTATACCTTGAACTGGAACACCAGTAAATACTGGGAAATAAGAGTACTGGTCTGAACTGGTCTTGTATACCTTAAACTGGAACACCATTAAAAACTGGGAAATAAGAGTACTGGTCTGAATTGGTCTTGTATACCTTAAACTGGAACACTAGTAAAAACTGGGAAATAAGACTACTGGTCTGAACTGGTCTTGTATACCTTAAACTGGAACACCAGTAAAAACTGGGAAATGAGACTACTGATCTGAACTGGTCTTGTATAGCCGAAAATGGAACGCTAGTAAATACTGGGAAATAAGACAACTGGTCTGAACTGGTCTTGTATACCTTAAACTGGAACACTAGTAAAAACTGGGAAATAAGACTACTGGTCTGAACTGGTCTTGTATACCTTAAACTGGAACACCAGTAAAAACTGGGAAATAAGACTACTGGTCTGAACTGGTCTTGTATACCTTAAACTGGAACACCAGTAAAAACTGGGAAATGAGACTACTGATCTGAACTGGTCTTGTATAGCCGAAAATGGAACACTAGTAAATACTGGGAAATAAGACAACTGGTCTGAACTGGTCTTGTATACCTTAAACTGGAACACCAGTAAATACTGGGAAATAAGACTACTGGTCTGAACTGGTCTTGTATACCTTAAACTGGAACACCAGTAAAAACTGGGAAATGAGACTACTGGTCTGAACTGGTCTTGTATACCTTGAACTGGAACACCAGTAAAAACTGGGAAATGAGACTACTGGTCTGAACTGGTCTTGTATACCTTAAACTGGAACACTAGTAAAAACTGGGAAATAAGACTACTGGTCTGAACTGGTCTTGTATAGCCGAAAATGGAACACCAGTAAAAACTGGGAAATAAGAGTACTGGTCTGAATTGGTCTTGTATACCTTAAACTGGAACACCAGTAAAAACTGGGAAATAAGACTACTGGTCTGAATTGGTCTTGTATACCTTAAACTGGAACACCAGTAAAAACTGGGAAATAAGACTACTGGTCTGAACTGGTCTTGTATACCTTAAAAAGGAACACTAGTAAAAACTGGGAAATAAGAGTACTGGTCCGAACTGGTCTTGTATACCTTAAAATGGAACACTAGTAAAAACTGGGAAATAAGAGTACTGGTCCGAACTGGTCTTGTATACCTTAAACTGGAACACCAGTAAATACTGGGAAATAAGAGTACTGGTCTGAACTGGTCTTGTATACCTTAAACTGGAACACTAGTAAAAACTGGGAAATAAGACTACTGGTCTGAACTGGTCTTGTATACCTTAAACTGGAACACCAGTAAAAACTGGGAAATAAGACTACTGGTCTGAACTGGTCTTGTATACCTTAAACTGGAACACTAGTAAAAACTGGGAAATAAGACTACTGGTCTGAACTGGTCTTGTATAGCCGAAAATGGAACACCAGTAAAAACTGGGAAATAAGAGTACTGGTCTGAATTGGTCTTGTATACCTTAAACTGGAACACTAGTAAAAACTGGGAAATAAGACTACTGGTCCGAACTGGTCTTGTATACCTTAAACTGGAACACCAGTAAATACTGGGAAATAAGAGTACTGGTCTGAACTGGTCTTGTATACCTTAAACTGGAACACCAGTAAAAACTGGGAAATAAGAGTACTGGTCTGAATTGGTCTTGTATACCTTAAACTGGAACACTAGTAAAAACTGGGAAATAAGACTACTGGTCTGAACTGGTCTTGTATACCTTAAACTGGAACACTAGTAAAAACTGGGAAATAAGACTACTGGTCTGAACTGGTCTTGTATACCTTAAACTGGAACACCAGTAAAAACTGGGAAATAAGACTACTGGTCTGAACTGGTCTTGTATACCTTAAACTGGAACACCAGTAAAAACTGGGAAATGAGACTACTGATCTGAACTGGTCTTGTATAGCCGAAAATGGAACACTAGTAAATACTGGGAAATAAGACAACTGGTCTGAACTGGTCTTGTATACCTTAAACTGGAACACCAGTAAATACTGGGAAATAAGACTACTGGTCTGAACTGGTCTTGTATACCTTAAACTGGAACACCAGTAAAAACTGGGAAATGAGACTAGTGGTCTGAACTGGTCTTGTATATCTTGAACTGGAACACCAGTAAAAACTGGGAAATGAGACTACTGGTCTGAACTGGTCTTGTATACCTTAAACTGGAACACTAGTAAAAACTGGGAAATAAGACTACTGGTCTGAACTGGTCTTGTATACCTTAAACTGGAACACTAGTAAAAACTGGGAAATAAGACTACTGGTCTGAACTGGTCTTTTATAGCCGAAAATGGAACACCAGTAAAAACTGGGAAATAAGAGTACTGGTCTGAATTGGTCTTGTATACCTTAAACTGGAACACCAGTAAAAACTGGGAAATAAGACTACTGGTCTGAATTGGTCTTGTATACCTTAAACTGGAACACCAGTAAAAACTGGGAAATAAGACTACTGGTCTGAACTGGTCTTGTATACCTTAAACTGGAACACTAGTAAAAACTGGGAAATAAGACTACTGGTCTGAACTGGTCTTGTATACCTTAAACTGGAACACCAGTAAAAACTGGGAAATGAGACTACTGGTCCGAACTGGTCTTGTATACCTTAAAATGGAACACTAGTAAAAACTGGGAAATAAGAGTACTGGTCCGAACTGGTCTTGTATACCTTAAACTGGAACACCAGTAAATACTGGGAAATAAGAGTACTGGTCTGAACTGGTCTTGTATACCTTAAACTGGAACACTAGTAAAAACTGGGAAATAAGACTACTGGTCTGAACTGGTCTTGTATACCTTAAACTGGAACACTAGTAAAAACTGGGAAATAAGACTACTGGTCTGAACTGGTCTTGTATACCTTAAACTGGAACACTAGTAAAAACTGGGAAATAAGACTACTGGTCTGAACTGGTCTTGTATAGCCGAAAATGGAACACCAGTAAAAATTGGGAAATAAGAGTACTGGTCTGAATTGGTCTTGTATACCTTAAACTGGAACACTAGTAAAAACTGGGAAATAAGACTACTGGTCTGAACTGGTCTTGTATACCTTAAACTTCAACACTAGTAATAACTGGGAAATAAGAGCACTGGTCCGAACTGGTCTTGTATACCTTAAAATGGAACACCAGTAAATACTGGGAAATAAGAGTACTGGTCTGAACTGGTCTTGTATACCTTAAACTGGAACACCAGTAAAAACTGGGAAATAAGAGTACTGGTCTGAATTGGTCTTGTATACCTTAAACTGGAACACTAGTAAAAACTGGGAAATAAGACTACTGGTCTGAACTGGTCTTGTATACCTTAAACTGGAACACTAGTAAAAACTGGGAAATAAGACTACTGGTCTGAACTGGTCTTGTATACCTTAAACTGGAACACCAGTAAAAACTGGGAAATAAGACTACTGGTCTGAACTGGTCTTGTTTACCTTAAACTGGAACACTAGTAAAAACTGGGAAATAAGACTACTGGTCTGAACTGGTCTTGTATAGCCGAAAATGGAACACCAGTAAAAACTGGGAAATGAGACTACTGGTCTGAACTGGTCTTGTATACCTTAAACTGGAACACCAGTAAAAACTGGGAAATGAGACTACTGGTCTGAACTGGTCTTGTATACCTTAAACTGGAACACTAGTAAAAACTGGGAAATAAGACTACTGGTCTGAACTGGTCTTGTATAGCCGAAAATGGAACACCAGTAAAAACTGGGAAATGAGACTACTGGTCTGAACTGGTCTTGTATACCTTAAACTGGAACACCAGTAAAAACTGGGAAATGAGACTACTGGTCTGAACTGGTCTTGTATACCTTAAACTGGAACACTAGTAAAAACTGGGAAATAAGACTACTGGTCTGAACTGGTCTTGTATACCTTAAACTTGAACACTAGTAAAAACTGGGAAATAAGACTACTGGTCTGAACTGGTCTTGTATACCATAAAATGGAACATCAATAAAAACTGGGAAAGAAGAGTACTGGTCTGAACTGGTCTTGTATACCATAAAATGGAACACCAGTAAATACTGGGAAATAAGACAACTGGTCTGAACTGGTCTTGTATACCTTAAACTGGAACACCAGTAAATACTGGGAAATAAGACTACTGGTCTGAACTGGTCTTGTATACCATAAAGTGGAACACAAGTAAATACTGGGAAATAAGACTACTGGTCTGAACTGGTCTTCCTTCTGAGCTGACAAAGCTTCTCTGAACTGTTTCCAAGACAGCGCTGTTAGGAAGGGAGTTCCAGGATTTTCGATCCCATACCAGGTTATTTTTTTCTATGTATTCACTGGATGTGGGTGTCGCTGGCCAATCCGGCATGTATTGCCCATCCCTAATTACCCTCGTTCAGAGAGAAAGTTAAGAGTCAGTCACATTCCTAGGAGTCTGGAGTCACATGTAGGCCAGACCAGGTAAGGACAGCAGATTTCCCTCCCTAAAGGGCATCAGTGAACCAGATGGTTTATATAAACTATCAGCAATGGTTTCCTGGCCATCCAGGATCTTACTGAATTCAAATTTTACTACCTGCTGTGCTGGGATTTGAGATGTCCCCATAGGCTCCAGAGTATTACCGAGGTCTCTGGAATACCAGTGACAGTACCACTATGCCACCCCCTAAACACTGGCATTTTATCTATTTAACCTATCCAATTCTTTCTGGCAACCTTAAGACCATAAGACATAGGAGCAGAAATTAGGCCATTCAGCCCATCGAGTCTGCTCCGCCATTCAATCCTGTCTGATAAGTTTCTCAACCCCATTCTCCCGCCTTCTCCCCATAACCTTTGATCCCCTCACCAATCAAGAACCTATCTATCTCGGTCTTAAATACACTCAATGACCTGGCCTCCACTGCCTTCTGTGGCAATGAATTCCATAGATTCACCACTCTCTGGCTAAAGAAGTTTCTCCTCATCTCTGTTCTAAAAGGTCTTCCCTTTACTCTGAGGCTGTGCCCTCGGGTCCTAGTCTCTCCTACTAATGGGAACATCTTCCCCACGTCCACTCTATCCAGGCCTTTCAGTATTCTGTAAGTTTCAATCAGATCCCCCCTCATCCTTCTAAACTCCATCGAGTATAGACCCAGAGTCCTCAAACGTTCCTCGTATGTTAAGCCTTTCATTCCTGGGATCGTTCTCGTGAACCTCCTCTGGACCCTCTCCAGGGCCAGCACATCCTTCCTGAGATACGGGGCACAAAATTGCTCACAATATTCTAAATGTGGTCTGACCAGAGCCTTATAAAGCCTCAGCAGCACATCCCTGCTTTTATATTCTAGTCCTCTCGATATAAATGTCAACATTGCATTTGCCTTCCTAACTACCGACTCAACCTGCAAGTTAATCTTAAGAGAATCCTGGACTAGGACTCCCAAGTCCCTTTGCACTCCAGCCTTCTGAATTCTCTCCCCATTTATAAAATAGTCTATGCCTCTATTCTTCCTATCAAAGTGCATGACCTCTTGCAGCCTGGGACGCTGTCGAAGACACATTATCAGTTGGCCAATAGGAAATGAGCAGAGCGCCCCCTTGACACCCTTCAGAATTAGCTGTTCAAAGCGTGGTCAAAGGCCCATTATGCCTCTCCCTCCCTTCAAGGTCCCCGTGATCTCTTCTCCCGCTGTCCCTGTCATCACCACTTTGCACCCCTTGTCTGCTCACTCATTCGTAGACAAATTATCCTCACCACAACATAGCGCTTTTTCATTCCACAAACCTTCTCTGTATAAACAAAACACGAGTAAATAGTCAAAATATTCACGTCTGTGTGTATATATATATAAAGAGAGAGAGAGATTACATTGCATCTGGCCGTAGTCCCAGAAGCCCGTAGACATCTCTCTCCATCAGAGGGATAGTTCTGGCTACTCGAAGTGAGAGGGGTGCCAGTCCCCAGGGCAAGGCGAGGTTGCAGGACCTCTGTGAGCTACGACAGCCCATATGGGGATTGAGCCTGCACTGTCGGCATTCTTCTGTATCACACTCCAAGCTAACAGACCCCCATGTATATCCACACCTATATAGATTTTATATGTATACGATCTCTATATATACTTAGGTGTACAAATAAATCGATTATGTATATAGATGTGCATATCTGTAAATAATCTATATATATGTGATATATATTATGTATGTAGGTGTTTAATATATATATATATATTTATATAACATATATATGTGTGTATATATATATACACACACACACGCACGTGTATATATTTATATAAATAAATATATATATTGAGAGAGAGATAGAGGGATAGAGAGACAGGCAGAGAGAGACACGGGGATAGAGGGAGATAGAGAGAGAGTTAGGGAGTGCGATAGAGATAGGGAGAGAGAGATAGAGAGAGCTTGCTGGAGAGAGAGAAAGCGATAGAGAGAGATAGAGATAGAGAGAGATAGAGAGATAGATAGATAGCTAGAGAGAGAGAGAGTTAGATAGACAGACAGATAGACAGACAGACAGATAGAGAGATAGCTAGAGAGAGAGAGATAGATTGATACATAGATAGATGGATAGAGAAAGATAGACAGATAGTTAGATAGATAGATAGATATATAGATAGATAGATAGATAGATAGATAGATATATAGATAGATAGATAGATAGATTGAGAGACCAACGGATAGCCAGATAGATACATAGATGGACAGATAGATGGATCGATAGACCGATGGATGGATGGGGATGGGCCAATGGACAGATGGATGGATAGATAGATAGGCATATGTGTGTGCATGTGTGCGTGTGTGTGTGTGTGCATATATATATATATATATATATATATATATAAACATACAGTAGGGAAGTGTAGCTGCAGCTGTAGAGGCCTTGGTGATACCACACCTGGTGTAGTGTTAAGGAGTTATTTATTTACACTGGAAGCAGTTGAGAGAAGGTTCACTCGCTGATTCCTGGGATGAAGGGGGTTTGTCTTATGAGGAAGGGCTGGTTAGGTTGAGCCTGTATTCATTGGAGTTTAGAAGAATGAGAGGTGACCTTTATTGAAACATCTAAGATTCTGAGGCAGGCTGAGCAGGGTGGATGCTCAGAGCATGTTTCCCCTTGTGGGGCACTCTAGATCCTAGGAGGTCTCTCTGCCCAAGATCTCTGCACCACTTGATGCGTGTCCCCTTGCACATCCCAGATGTTGAAGAATCCCACCAGCTGCCGAGGTGCTGAGCTCTGGAATTCCCTCCCTAAACATTGAGACTCCCCCACACACAGTCAGCCCCACAAATCCAGCCATCTTTAAGGAGCTATTGGAAAACTACCTCTCTAACCAATCATCCAGCTATCAGCTCCAATATAACTCGTGATCATAAGGTCATGAGGACATATGTGGAGCAGGAGCAGGAAAAGGAGGCTATTTGGCTCCTTGAATCTGCTCCTACCACTCAAGAAGATCATGGTTGATCTGTCTGTGGTCTCAGCTCTACTTTCCACTTGCCCCAATACCCTCAACCCCCTTGTCAATTGAAAACCTGCCTCACTCGGCCTCGACTATATTCTTTGCCCCATCCTCTGCTGCTCTCTGGGGGAGAGAATTCCTTGGACAGACCACCCTCTGAGAGGAGAAATTCCTCCACATCTCCATCTTCATTGGGAGACCCCGTTAGTCAAGCCCACCCTCAGGATAGAAACATAGAAAATAGGGAGTAGGCCATTCAGCCCTTTGAGCCTGCTCCCCCATTCTATAAGATCACGGCTTGTCCTCTATCTCAACGCCATACTCCGGCTCTCTTCCCCACACCCCTTGGTCCCTTTAGATTCTAGAAGTCTACCTATTTCCTTATTAACTATATTCACTGACTTGGCCTCCACAGCTTCCTGTGGTAGAGAATTCCACAGGTTCTCCACCCTCTGAGTGAAGAGGTTTCTCCTCACCTCAGTCCTAAATTGTCTATCATGTATGCTGAGGCTGTCACCCCTTGTTCCAGCCACCCAGTCAGAGAAAACATTATCCCTGCGTCCAGTCTGTCCATCCCTGTCAGAATTTTACATGTTTCAGTGAGATCCCCTCTCATTCTTCTAAACTCCAGTGAACACAGGCCCAGTCTGCCCAATCTCTCCTCATAGACAATCCTGCCATCCCAGGAGTCAGTTTGGTGAATCTTCACTGCACTCCCTCTATGCCAAGTATATCCTTTCCTAGGTAAGGAGACCAAAGCTGCACACAATACTCCAGCTGTGGTCTCACCAAGGCCCTGTCCAGCTGCAGTAAGACATCCTTGGCTCCTGTACTCAAGTCCTCTCACAATGAAGGCCAACACACCATTTGCCTTCTTAACCGCTTGCTGCACCTGCATGCTTACCTTCAGTGACTGGTGTACAAGGACACCCAAGTCCCTTTGTACATTAACAGTTCCCAATCTATCACCATTTAAGTAATACTCTGCCACTCTGTTTGTCCTACTAAATTGGGTAGCTGCACATTTACCCACGTTATACTGCATCTGCCTTATATTTGCCCACTCACTCAACCTGTCTAAATTACCTTGAAGCCTCTTAATACCCTCCTCATTGCTCACATTCTAACCTCATGTTGTGTTGTCAGCAATCTTGGAGATATTACATCTGGTTCCCTCATCTAAATCATTCACATATATTGTGAATAGCTGGGGTCCCAGCACTGATCCCTGCGGTACCCAACTAGTCACCGCCTGCCATTCGGAAAAAGACCCATTTATTCCTACTCTCTGTTTCCTGTCCACCAACCAATTGTCAGACCATGCCAATATATTGCTCCCACTCCTTTAATTTTGCACACAAACCTCTTGTGTGGGACTTTATCAAAAGCTTTCTGAAAATCCAAACACACCACATCCACTGGTTCTCCCTTATCTATTCTTACATGTTTCAATATGATCACTTCTCATTCTTCTGAACTCCAATGGGTACATGTTCAACATGTTCAACCTGCTCCCCATAGGGAAACCCCTTCAGCCCAGGAATCAGCCGAGTGAACCTTCTCTGGACTACTTCCAATGCAAAGATATCCCTCCTGAAGTAACGAGACCAAAACTGTGCACTGTACTCCATGGGGATTTGCAGTGAGGGTCCTTAAAGCTGTAGCAACACTTACCTACATTGACATTTGGTTACTCTTGTAACAAAGGCCAATATTCCAAATACCTCTTTAATTATTGCTGTACCTGAAAGTTAGTTCGTGTGTGTGTGTGTGAGTCTATGTGTGTGTGTGTGTGAGAGAGAGAGGACGGGAGGGAGAGTGTGTGTGTGTGAGAGAGTGTGTGTGCATGTATGCATGTGTGAGTGTGTGTGAGAGAGAAAGTGTGCCTGGATGTGTGTGTGTGGGGCTGGGGATGTGTGTGTGAGAGAGAGAGTGTGTGTGAGAGAGAGAGTGTGTGTGTGTGTCTGTGTGTGTGATTGTGTGTGAGAGAGAGTGTGTGTGTGAGAGAGAGAGTGTGTGTGTGTGTCTGTGTGTGTGATTGTGTGTGAGAGAGAGTGTGTGTGTGTGTGTCTGGGTGTGTGAGAGAAAGAATGTGTGTGAGAGAGGGTGTGTGTGGGTGTGTGTCTGTGTGTGTGATTGCGTGAGAGAGGGAGAGTGTGTATGTGAGGGAGAGAGAGATAGTGTGATTCTGTGTGTGTGTTAGAGAGAGAGAGTGTGTATGCATGTGTGAGCATGTGTGAGAAAGACTGTGTGTGTGTGTGTGTGAGAGAGAGAGAAAGTGTGTGCCTGGATGTATGCGTGTGGGGGGCTGGGGCTGTGTGTGTGAGAGAGAGACAGTGTGTGGGTGTGAGAGAGAGCGTATGTGTGTCTGTGTGTATGTGATTGTGTGTGAGAGAGAGACTGTGTGTGGGTGAGAGAGTGTGTGTGTGTCTGTGTGTGTGCGATTGTGTGTGAGAGAGAGAGTGTGTGTGAGAGACGGTGTGTGTATGTGTGTGTGTGAGAGAGAGAGTGTGAGTGAGAGAGGGTGTGTGTATGTGTGAGGGAGAGAGAGTGTGTGTGATTGTGTGTGTGAATGTATGAGAGAGAGAGAGAGAGAGGAGTGTCTGTGTGTGTCTGCATATGAGTGTGAGAGTGTGTGTGATTGTGTGTGTGAGAGAGAGAGAGAGGAGTGTCTGTGTATGTCTGTGTTTGAGTGTGACAGTGTGTGTGTGTGTGTGTGTGAGGGAGAGAGAGTGTATAATTGTGTGTGTGTGCGTGTGTGAGAGAGAGAGAGAGGAGAATCTTTGTGTGTCTGTGAATGAATGTGAGACAGTGTGTGTGTGAGTGTGTGTGTATGAGTGTGAGAGAGTGTGTGTGCGAGAGTGTGTGTGTGAGAGAGAAAGAGGAGTGTCTGTGTGTGTCTGTGTTTGAGTGTGAGAGTGTGTGTGTGTGTGTGTGAGTGTGTGAGTGTGTGTGTGTGTGTGTGTGTGAGAGTGTGTGAGTGTGTGTGTGTGTGTATGTGTGAGAATGTGAGTGTGCATGTGAGTGTGAGTGTGTGAGAGTGTGTGAGTGTGTGTGAGAATGTGAGTGTGTGAGTGTGTGTGTGTGTGAGTGTGTGTGTGTGTGTGTGTGTGTGAGTGTGTGTGTGTGTGTGTGTGTGTGTGTGTTTGAGTGTGTGTGTGTGTGTGTGTGTGTGTGTGTGTGTGCATGATTCATGTCCCAGGACCCCTGGATCTCTCGAAATCCCCACCCAATCTTCTTTACAGTCATTCTTCATTTACCCCCAGCTTTTCTATTCCTTGTAGCAAAGCGGACAAGCTCAATATTCACTCTAACCGCATCAGCAAAGTACCGCCCGGGGCTTCATTGCCTGAAAGGTGGTATATCAGTGCCAGGTGCTGCAGTTGGCCACAGCCTTGCTGATGCCAGCTACCTCCTCTCTGCGGAGGTCCATCACGCAGGGTGTGACCTGCTCCAGCAAAGGGGGCAAGACCAGGTCCACGGAGTGTGGCACCACCCCCCCACCCCCCCCCTCCTCCTCTTCCAATGTCAGAGCGTCTGCTGCGCTGACTAAACCGGGCTGTGTGGTGTCGCTGTTATCCTCTCACGGTAATGGTACCCGAGGCACAGAGACGTCCACCTGCTCAGAAAGCCCCTCGCACTCAGCTGTCTCCGCATCCCTCACCCTCACCAGAGCCCGACAGCCCTCGCCAACGTCTCCCCACCATCCCTCCCTCATACCGCCCTGCACCTAGTGAACGCGGTGCCACTTGGCGGGGTGGGGTTGGGGTTGGGGGGGGACAGACACAGCAACATCATCCAGTAGTCACAGGATCACGCACACAGTGCAGAAGAGGCCCTTCGGCCCCTCGATCCTGCTACCCCATTCAATAAGAACACAGCTGATTCGAGTGTAACCTCAGCCCCACATTCCCACCTCCCCTCCCCCAATAACCTTCCATCCACCACCCCCCCTCCTTGTGAATCAAGAATCTATCTCGCTCGGCCTTAACAATACTCGCTTAACCCAGCCTCCACCGCTCCCTAGGGGAAAGAGTTCCAAAGGTTCACGACTCTCTGAGAAAAAACATTTCTCCTCCTCCCTGTCTTAAACGGACGACCCCCTTATTTTTAAACTGTGACCCCCTAGTCTCTCCCACAAGAGGGAAGACCCTCTCCACATCCAGCCAGTCAAGACCCCCTCAGGATCTTATGCATTTCAATAAGATTCACGGAATCACAGAAAATTAATGGCCCATCATCTCCATTATGACCTAGAGCCATTGCCTTGTCTTTTCCCCCTGTACCCCTGCACATTGTCCCGATTCAGATAACCATCTGATGCCCTCTTGAACGCCTCGATTGAACCTGCCTCCACCACACTTCCAGGCAGCGCGGTCCAGACCCCAACCACTCGCTGAGTGAAAAAGGTTTTCTCTCACCTCGCACTTGTTTCTCTTGCAAATCACTTTAAATCTGTGCCCTCTCGTTCTCCATCCTTTTACGAACGGGAACAGCCTCTCCCTATCTACTCTGTCCAGCCCCCTCACGATTTTGACCACCTCCATCAAATCTCCTCTCAGCCTCCTTCTCTCCAAGGAGAACAGTCCCAACCTCTCCAATCTCTCCTCGTAGCTGAAGTTTCTCATCCCCGGAACCATTCTCGTAAACATCTGCACTCTCTCCAATGTGTTCACATCCTTCCTGTACTGCGCCCAGGACTGTACACAATACTCCAGCTGAGGTCAACCAGTATCTTATTTAAATTCATCATAACCTCCCTGCTCTTGTACTCTATGCTGTTAGGGAGGGAATTCCAGGATTTTGTCCCTATGGTGTAGGTACACCCACAGTGCTGTTAGGGAGGGAGTTCCAGGATTTTGTCCGTGTGGTGTAGGTACACCCACAGTGCTGTAAGGGAGGGAGTTCCAGGATTTTGTCCGTGTGGTGTAGGTACACCCACAGTGCTGTTAGGGAGGGAATTCCTGGATTTTGTCCCTGTGGTGTAGGTACACACACAGCGCTGTTAGGGAGGGAGTTCCAGGATTTTGTCCCTGTGGTGTAGGTACACCCACAGTGATGTTTGGGAGGGAGTTCCAGGATGTTGTCCGTGTGGTGTAGGTACACCCACAGTGCTGTTAGGGAGGGAATTCCAGGATTTTGTCCCTATGGTGTAGGTACACCTACAGTGCTGTTAGGAAGGGAGTTCCAGGATGTTGTCCGTGTGGTGTAGGTACACCCACAGTGATGTTTGGGAGGGAGTTCCAGGATTTTGTCCCTGTGGTGTAGGTACACCCACAGTGCTGTTAGGGAGGGAGTTCCAGGATTTTGTCCCTGTGGTGTAGGTACACCCACAGTGATGTTTGGGAGGGAGTTCCAGGATTTTGTCCCTGTGGTGTAGGTACACCCACAGTGCAGTTAGGGAGGGAGTTCCAGGATTTTGTCCCTGTGGTGTAGGTACATCCACAGTGCTGTTAGGGAGGGAGTTCCAGGATTTTGTCCCTGTGGTGTAGGTACACCCACAGTGCTATTAGGAAAGGAGTTCCAGGATTTTTACCCAGCAACAGTGAACAGCCGATATATTTCCAAGTCAGGATGATGAGTGGCTCGGAGGGGATCTTCCAGGTAATGGTGTTCCCATCTATCTGCTCTCCTTGTACTTCTAGATGGTAGTGGTTGTGGGTTTGGAAGGTGCTGCCTAAGGACCCATGGTGAACTCAAACAATCACAATCAATTGAGTAATAGACAGAATCGAAGCTGCATTTATATAGCGTCTTTACCGGGCACAGGGAATTGCAAACTACTTTCCATTCTTTGCAGTTCATTTAAAGAGCACTCACAGGTATAATGCAGACAACCTGTCTGCAGCAAAATAACCGTTTGAAAATAGCCACAATGGAGGTTTATTCTGTAAAAATAGTAGGTGCTGTCACTTGAATGTTAAACTGGATCCAATTGGTCGTGCTATCCAACCTCGTTCAACGTGCAATGGACCAATCGCCTCCCAGGAATGATGTTGGTTACTTGGACACACGACTCCAGCTTTTGCAGATGATACAATGATAGGTGGAGGGACAGGTAGTATTGAGGAGGCGGGAGGCTGCAGAAGGATTTGGACAGGTTAGGAGAATGGGCAAAGAAGTAGAGATGGAATACAACGTGGGGAAGTGTGAGGTCATGCACTTTGGTAGGAAGAATAGAGGCATAGACTATTTTCTAAATGGGGAGAGAATTCAGAAGTCTGGAGTGCAAAGGGACTTGGGAGTCCTAGTCCAGGATTCTCTTAAGGTTAACTTGCAGGTTGAGTCGGTAGTTAGGAAGGCAAATGCAATGTTGGCATTTATTTCGAGAGGACTAGAATATAAAAGCAGGCATGTGCTGCTGAGGCTTTATAAGGCTCTGGTCAGACCACATTTAGAACATTGTGAGCAATTTTGGGCCCCGTATCTCAGGAAGGATGTTCTGGCCCTGGAGAGGGTCCAGTGGAGGTTCACGAGAACGATCCCAGGAATGAAAGGTTTAACATATGAGGAACGTTTGAGGACTCTGGGTCTACACTGGATGGAGTTTAGAAGGATGAGGGGGCATCTGATTGAAACTT
Organism: Carcharodon carcharias; assembly: GCF_017639515.1. Classification (NCBI taxonomy): domain Eukaryota; kingdom Metazoa; phylum Chordata; class Chondrichthyes; order Lamniformes; family Lamnidae; genus Carcharodon; species Carcharodon carcharias. Next base: position 216,197 of record NW_024470822.1, on the reverse strand, counting down.
ACAGAATACTGAAAGGCCTGGATAGAGTGGACGTGGGGCAGATGTTTCCATCAGTAGGAGAGACTAGGACCCGAGGGCACAGCCTCAGAGTAAAGGGAAGACCTTTTAGAACAGAGATGAGGAGAAACTTCTTTAGGCCAGAGAGTGGTGAATCTATGGAATTCATTGCCACAGAAGGCTGTGGAGGCCAGGTCATTGAGTGTGTTTAAGAGCGAGATAGATAGGTTCTTGATTGGTAAGGGGATCAAAGGTTACGGGGAGAAGGTGGGAGAATGGGGTTGAGAAACTTATCGGCCATGATTGAATGGCGGAGCTGACTCGATGGGCCGAATGGCCTAATTTCTGCTCCTATGTCTTATGGTTTTATGGTCCTCGAGACTCCATGTCTGAAGAAGACATTAGTGACCATGGGCTTCCACTGCGTGGGTCTGCGATAATGTTTGGCGATGCACTGCAGTGGTTTACCGCTCCCTCCTGCGGTATGGTTAACCGAGAAGCTCTCCCACTCTTACCGCCTGCCAGCAGGTGTGTTGGAAGGATTGACAGGGAGGTTATCAACCCATTTGGCCACATGATCAACACGCCTTCCATGACCATCTTGTCTGACTGAAGTCAAGATGGAAGCAGTCCATGTCCAAGTACAGCGAGACCTGGACAATATCCAGGCTTGGGGCTGACAAGTGGCAAGTAACATTCACACCACACAAGTGTCAGGCAATGACCATCTCCAACAAGAGAGAACCCAACCATCGCCCCCATGACATTCAATGGCATTCCCATCACTGAATCCCCCACTATCAACATCCTGAGGGTTACCATTGACCAGAAACTGAACTGGACCCAGCCATATAAATACTGTGGCTACACGAGCAGGTCAGAGGCTGGGAATCCTGCAGCGATTAACTCACCTCCTGACTCCCCCAAAGCCTGTCCACCATCTACAAGGCACAAGTCAGGAGCGTGATGGGATACTCCCCACTTGCCTGGATGAGTGCAGCTCCCACAACACTCAAGAAGCTCAACACCATCCAGGACAAAGCAGCCCCGCTTGATCGTCACCCCATCCACAAACATTCACTCCCTCCACCACCGACACACAGTAGCAGCAGTGTGTGTACCATCTACAAGATGCACTGCAGCAACTCACCAAGGCTCCTTCGACAGCACCTTCCAAACCCACGACTGCTCAGTCAATAAACCCATTGTCAACGAAGCCATTGAAAAGCAAATGGAGGGCGAGGGTTGGTTTTTAGAGGTTTTTTTAGTTGGTTTTCGCCTTAGGACAAAGACTGCGCTGCTTTTTCTGCTGGGTCAAATTTGCCGGCAGTGTGTGCATTTCAGCCAAGGGTAGACGGCGAATCTAGAGATTGGCAAGGACGATACCACAACTGGAGAGGGTGTGCCTTTCGGGGAGTGGGGTTGGGCTGCCTCTGGCTCTTTCCTTGGGGCAGAAAAAGCTCAGAAGATTTCGGTGGCAAAGCCGCAGGGGTGTTTCCACTTGTCTGGATCCGGGGCAATAACTGGCAGCTTTCAATGCAAGGGGGTGGGCTGGAGGGGTTGGTGGGGGGGGGGGTGTGGGGCGGTGGGATTGGGAGGCTCAAAAGAACAGTCTTCGCCCAACAAGAGTGGTGAAAGTGCGCATCCTGCCAGCAGTGGGGGGGGGCGGTTTGGTTGAAGCAACGAGGGTGCAGGTCCAATAAAGAGCAGGTCGGAGAAAGGATGTGAGGGAGGAATGGAAAGTCTTGGCAAGAGCTTAACCATGAGCGATAGGCTGGTTGAAGTGTACAGCCCATCCCTTTGCACCACCTTCCTGTCTAATTGTTCGTGAACGGGGCTTGCTTTCACTTACAGAGAGAAATGTAAGGGCAGCTTCAACTAAAGCACTGAAAAATCAGGAAGAGCCCTGACTGGTCAATACTGTAACCAAAGGGGACTGATTCCCTGTTGCTGACAGAAGGGATTATTATTGAAAGTTTTCGGCTTGCGCTCACCAGGACCTCTCGCAGGAATCGACACCCAGAAAGTGAACAACAATTCATACTGCACAAGAAGAGAGTGCTGATCGGTTGGCTCTGATTTGTAGAGGTGTTGCCATGGAGGGTGGGGCATGGTACAGTTAACTGGCAAGCCTTTGTTCAAGTTCAATGCAGGCTTCTCTATTCTGATTGGTTAAGGCATTTTTCAAAGGGAATGGCTGCTTCCCCCACCTCCAACACCCCCCCCTCCCCACCAATGTCGCCCCCCCCACTCAAGATTTCCTTTAGTTGAATAACGCGAAATGCGTGTTCATGTTCCTTCTGTCTGCAAAAGGCGGGGTCCTGTGTGTGACTCCTAGCATGCAGATTGCCAGCCGGACTGATAACGTTAACTTAGCGGTCAGCGCAATTGTTAGCACAATCAGGATTGGTTAGCAAGTGCTGTCCAATCGTGAAATCACATCTAATGTTGGGCACCATGTTTTGAGTTTTGCAAGCCCAGGCTGTTTGGGTATAGCCAGTGCTTTGTCTGTTGTGAGCAGCCGAAGGCAAGTGCTGTATGATACGATCTGCCCGCTGGGAGGTTGGGGGGGGTAGGGCATCACACCGGCACTGAAATTCATATACCACATCACTTACGCATGCTGGAAGCCACATATAATCCATGCACAATGCCCTGTCCTTTGAAGACAGAAGGAGCATACCCACTTTCGCACCTTTCTCAACTAAACGAAAGCTAGGGGCACAGCCATTCACTGGTTCATTCCTCATGCCAGTGCCCTGACCTGAGTCAACCGGCTTGCTTTGAACTGAACAAGAGCTTGCCAGTTAACTTGTGCATCTTCCAAGGCAACGCCCCTACCAATCAACATCCACTTGCCAGACAGTCGGCGCACTCTTCTCGTCGTGTATAATTCATTGTTCCCTTTGCGGTTGGTACTTACTTGTGGGCTTTCCTCATGAGTGCAGGACGAATAGCAGGTCTCCTTTTATTTTGCAGCGATATATTGAGTGTCGCTGGCAGCGAGTTGAGAAGGGGTTTCACTATGAACTGTCAAAAGCTGGGGGGGGGGACAGAATAAACCCCTGAAGCATTTTTTTTCAAGGGTTTATGGGGGAGAAAGGTCAATTGTGCTAAATGCTCCAAAGAGTCAACACAGCTGCGATCGATCGAATCGGTCAGCTCCATAATCCGATGAAATTTCGGAGCAGCAAAAGTGCACACAGTGTCACGTGGATACACCGAAGGACAGGCTGCATCAATGTTGAAATGCACTTTGCCATGTTTACCATGAAGGTGCCTCTATCAGTCTCAACAAACAGTTGGAGCAACGGATTCCCAATAAAGAAAATGATTCACCCCGTTCACCGTAAGAGTTGCCTCTGCTCCCTCCTGGAAATGTTCCTATCCACGTCCCCAGTTCACCCACTTCTCGATTTTTGACGTCAATCAGTAGAGGGTGGGCTTCTGGGTTTGAGCTGTACCTCCTCTCTCTCACCAGAGCCCTGCCAAGAGCTGCCCTCCACTGGGTGAATCCAGTCCCCCTTTGAGACGTGCCGTTGAATCAAACCTCACTATACTTCCTCAGTGCTGTGAAATCGGCGACCAGCATTGACTGCGATACCCCCCCTCCCCCAAAGCAGGACCCTCCCCCACCCCAAGCAGCAATTTGGGATGTCCTTCGACTTTAGTGACACCTGCCCCCCTCCCACCACTCCCCACATTTCCTAACTTACCGCACACAATTAAGAGCAGATGTTGGTGTTGTGCTAATGTCACTGGGACGGTCACCCAGACAGCACCAGCTTCCGGGGTCTGTATCCCTCTATTCCCATCCTATTCATGTATCTGTCAAGCTGCCACTTAAACATCACTATCGTACCTGCTTCCACCACCTCCTCTGGCAGCCAATTCCAGACACTCACTACCCTCTGCGTAAAAAACTTACCCCGCACATCTCCTCTATAGTTTTCTCCTCTCACCTTAAATCTATGTCCCCTAGTCATTGTCTCTTCCACACTGAGAAAAAGCTTCTGACTATCTACTCTGTCCATGCCACTCATAATTTTGTAAACTTCTATCAAGCCGCCCCTCAATCTCCATCGAGATTAAAGATTAAAGACTAGAGAAGGTGCTGATAGTGTCATAAAGGGATGATAGCAAAAAGTGTTCATGACAGAACAGGGGTCAGCGCTTTGTTAAAACAAAACATAGCAAGAATTGACAGGATTAAATAATGAACATCTAATTAACATAATTAATTAATTAAAAATTGGATTAAGAGAGGAGTCAAGGTAGAGGAGAGTTCATGGTCTGAGGTTTTTCAACTCGATGTTATCGATCACGTTTCCAATTCTCCTTAGCATTGAAGGATTCATACAGACTCGAAATGTCAACTCTGTTCCTGTCTCCACAAATGCAGCCAGGCCTGCTTAGTTAATCCTGCTATGTTTCTGTTTTTACTATGGGAATCCAGATGCTCTGACTCATGCTTTGGAGACATGGGTTCAAATATTACCATGGAATACTCCTCACTTGCCTGGATGAATGCAGATCCAATAACACTCAAGAAGCTCGACACCGTCCAGGACAAATCAGCACCGCTTGATTGTCACCCCATCCACAAACATTCACTCCCTCCACCACCGACGCACAGTAGCAGCAGTGTGTGTACCATCTACAAGATGTACTGCAGGAATTCACCAAGGCTCCTTCAACAGAACCTACCAAACCCACCACCACTACCACCTTGAAGGGCAAGGGCAGCAGATAGATGGGAACACCATCACCTGGAAGTTCCCCTCCAAGTCACTCACCATCCTGATTTCAAAATATATCAGCCATACCTTCACTGTAACTGGGCCAAAATCCTGGAACTCCTTCTCTAACAGCACTGTGGGTGTACCTACACCACACGGACAAAATCCTGGAACTCCCACCCTAACAGCACTGTGGGTGTACCTACACCACAGGGGACAAAATCCTGGAACTCCCTCCCTAACAGAACAATGAGTGTACCTATACCACAGAGACAAAATCCTGGAACTCCCTCCCTAACAGCACTGTGGGTGTACCTACACCACAGGGACAAAATCCTGGAACTCCCTCCCTAACAGCATTGTGGGTGTACCTACACCACAGGGACAAAATCCTGGAACTCCCTCCCTAACAGCACTGTGGGTGTACCTACACCACAGGGGACAAAATCCTGGAACTCCCTTGCTAACAGCACTGTGGGCGTACCTACACCACAGGGTCAAATTTCCTGGAACTCCCTCCCTAACAGCACTGTGGGTGTACCTGCACCACAGGGAAAAATCCTGGAACTCCCTCGCTAACAGCGCTGTGGGTGTACCTACACCACAGGGGACAAAATCCTGGAACTCCCTTGCTAACAGCACTGTGGGTGTACATACACTACAGGGACAAAATTCCTGGAACTCCCTCCCTAACAGCACTGTGGGTGTACCTACACCACAGGGACAAAATTCTGGAACTCCCTCCCTAACAGCACTGTGGGTGTACCTACACCACAGGGAAAAAATCCTGGGAACTCCCTCCCTAACAGCACTGTGGGTGTACCTACACCACAGGGACTAAATCCTGGAACTCCCTCCCTAACAGCACTGTAGGTGTACCTACACCACACGGACAGAATCCTGGAACTCCTTCCCTAACAACACTGTGGGTGTCCCTACACCACAGGGACAAAATCCTGGAACTCACTCCCTAACAGCACTGTGGGTGTACCTACACCACACGGACAAAATCCTGGAACTCCCTCCCTAACAGCACCGTGGGTGTACCTACACCACATGGGACAAAATCCTGCAACTCCCTCCCTAACAGCACTGTGGGTGCACCTACACCACACAGACTGGTTCAAGAAGGCAGCTCACCCACCACCTTCTCAAGGGGCAATTAGGGATGGGCAATAAATGCTGGGCCCAGCCAGTGAAGCCCACATGTTGTCAGTGAATTATTTTTTAACAATACCACGGCAGCTGGTGGAACATAAATTCAATTAATAAATCTGGAATTATAAAGCTAGATTAAGCCTAATCGATTATGGCAAAGACCCATCTGGTTCACTAATGCCCTTTAGGGAGGTAAAATTTGACTTCCTTAGCTGCGCCCTCCCGATGTGACTCCAGACCCACAGCAAATGTGTTTGACTCTCAACTGCACCTTGCCGGCACATCTCTCAGCTCAAGGGCAGTTAGGGATGGGCAACAAACTCTGCTCTTGCCAGTGGCGCCCAATCCCCATAAGAGAGAGAGAAAGGAAAGACGTTGTTTAATACTCCCCTCCAAAACGTGCTTTCTGAAATGTTCCCACAGCCCCCACAGTGCTTCAGTTGACAATCCCGTGGAAGTCCCATGACCCAATCCCTCCTCCCGCCTGTTGCTTCTCCTCCCAGGAGCTCTGCTGCCACAGCAAGCCTGGGTCATGGTCACGCATCCACTATAGCTCGTCCGCAAACCACCGTGCAACATCTGTCATGGAAAGATAGGACATCGGAGCAAAGAGTAGGCATTCAGCGTGTTCGACCTTCCCCGCCACTCCACTCCACCTTCAGGCCTGACCCCCCTTAACCCTTGACTCCCGTGCCTATCACAAAATCTGTCTAACGCAGCCTTGAGGGAATTCAATGACCCAGGCTCCACTGTTCTCTGGGTAAAAACCACACCAAGAGAAAGAAAAAATTCTCCTCACATCCATCTTAAAAATGGGACCACTCATTCATAAGCTACCTTCCACGATTTAGTCTCTCCCACAAAGCAGAGCACCCTCTCCTGCCGCTAAGTCCCTCCAGGGTCATATAAATTCACCTCCCTCGTTCTTCTAAACTCCAGTGGTTGTCGAGTTTTGTTTTTTTTTTAAAAACAACACCCCACAGGGAAACTTTAAACAACTGTCATAACCTATAATTTTAAGTGTTACATTTGAGATGCAGCTCTAAGTTCAGGAATCAGGCCACCAGTTCCTGAAAGGTTTCATATTAAGCCAAATTTTTATCACTTTATAAGATAAATATATGCACAAGGCGACAAATTGCTACGATCATAACTTTAGCAACCCACAGGCTTAACCACGCACCAGGCAAAGCATTTTCACCTTACGAATTCAAAATGAGGTTCTGTTGACTTTAGTTCCTGTGGAGACAAGTTAGAGGCTGACAGCTGCTTTTGACCTCACCTTGCCTCTGCTCCGCACCTGCACAAAACCGGGATCTTCCTATACGTAGCAAAGCCCACTGAATGTAAATTCTCATTGTATCGCCAGCCTTTTTAACAATAAAGTTCTTTTCATGCTACTGATTTTATTAGTAATATAAACATATTGCTAGGTCTCTGTTCACTGGGTACTGGAATGCACCCCACTTCTTGAATGCTCTATGCAAAAAGTACAAACAAACTCTATCTCTCTTATGTATCAAAACTGGGACACATCAAAGCATCCAGACGAGCTGGCTTTAATCCATTTGGGATACAGCCACAGATTAAATCTCTATTTTAAAAGAAATATATTTTCCAGGAATATTACATACATTAATAGCTTCATGGCAATTTCCACTTCCTTTGTCTTACAGTCTGTCTACAGAATTCTAAGCATGCACCTCAGGGGTCTCTAATTGCTTAAGATATACATGGTACACCGATGACACAACGTCACTTGTAGAGTCAGAGATGACCTCCAAAATATTGGAGATTGAGTAAAATCTAAAAGTTTAGAGCATATATTGACCATTGCAGAAAAAAAAACATTTTGTCGATGCTTTTTGTCGAGCACTCATCAGGACAGTTGCAAGAATACCAATGTCAGGGGAAGCGACCACTTTATACCGCAGGGGAAGAGAGTGCTGATTGATTGGCAAGTGGACTCTGACTATTGGAGGCCTTGACATTGAGAGTGCACCAGTTGATGGTGACTGACAGTTAACTTCTAAGAATTGTTTGGAATTTAAAGCAGGCAGCTTGACCCTGACTGGACAAGGCACTGCCCTGAGGAATGAGTCAGCGAATGACTGTCACTAATCTTCTTTAGCTGAAGTAGCCACAATGCATGCATGTGTTCATTCTGTCTGCAAAAAACAGGGCCCTGTTTATTAATGCCTGTAGCTTCCAGTACACATAAATGCACCCCACCACAAGCTCAACTGACAATCCTAAATTGGCTGTCAGTCTAACTTTTAGCACACTGAGAATTAAATAGTCCTTTTCAGCAACACTCAAGCTCCCTACTGCCAAACGGTTATATATATTGAGCATAAACACTAGAAAGACAAAGCAATATTACTCAGACTGAATACTTTAGAAGAAACTAGAGTAAAGACTAAAGATGCTGGCACACTGGCACATGTAAATAAGTTGGCCCACTTAGGGCAATTGATAACAGAATAATAGATACCATCCTGGGGGGTTACTATTGACCAGAAATTGAACTGGGACCAGCCATCTAAACACTTTATACAAGAGCAGGTCAGAGGCTGGGAATCCTGCAGAGAGTAACTCACCTCCTGACTCCTCAAAGCCAGTCCACCATCTACAAGGCACAAGTCAGGGGTGTGATGGAATGCTCTCCATGTGCCTGGATGAGTGCAGCTCCCACAACACTCAAGATGCTTTACACCATCCAGGACAAAGCAGCCCCACTTGATCAGCACCCCATCCACCACCTTAAACATTCACTCCCTCCACCACTGACACACAGTAGCAGCAGAGTGTGTGTACCATCTACAAGATGCACTTCAGGAACTGACCAAGCCTCCTTCGACAACACCTTCCAAACACACGACCACCACCATCTAGAAGGACAAGGGCAGCAGATAGATGGGAACACCACCACCTGGAAATTCTGCTCCAAGTCAAACACCATCCTGACGTGGGAATATATCGGCTGCTCCTTCACTAACGCTGGGTCAAAATCCTGGAACTCCCTCCCTACCACTGCAGCAGCTCTAGAGCTCACCAAAACCTTCTCAAGGGGCAATTCGGAATGGGCAATAAATGCTTGCCTAGCCAGTGATGCCCAGAGTCCATGAAGGAATGAAGAGGAAAAAATAGCAGAAGCCATGTCAAAGTCAGATTGATAGAAATTTCCAGAAGCGAAGGTGAAGGATGCATTAGAACTGAAGCTTGACTCTTCAGTGATCAAGTCAGAATGGAAACCTTCATGAGGTGCTACATTCTATCCACTTTCCCATATGGTTTTCTAATCCAGCCGTTAAGTAAAGACCTTTTTGTGTTGATTGGGGTACAACTAATTATGAGAGGCGTTCAGGAAATTGAAGAGAAAGCATTCCTATTTCTAGGGGGACAGGGAGCTAGGGGTAAATGATATAAGATCATTATTAAGTGCTGCTGAAAGAAAATGGGGTGTTGGAGCTTGTTGGTCTCCCCTTAGTTTGGTATTCTTGCTCAATGTCCTGATGAGTGCAAGATGAGAAACTTTGACACGTCTCCTTTTTTTCTGTGACACTCAAGTTCTGTACCACCGCCGGCAGTCATGAAACAAAAAAGTCCCACAGTGGACTCAAGGGGTCGCTGTTACCCAGAGAGTCGCTAAAATGTGGACCTGAGTGCCGTGTTGAGGAGTTGGGGTGAATAGTGGTAGATGTTTTTTAAGGGAAGAGGGAGTTTGCCGCTTTACAGGTATATACTTTTGGAGTTGGAGGAAAAGGGGTGGGAGGAGGTTTCAGAGGAGCTTGAACATTGGCATTGACCAGTTGGGCTCTTTGTTTTCGCAAGTCCCATGTGAAAATTAAACACAAGCGTTTTCGAATGTCAACAGTGTCCTGGTTCAACCCTTTCATCTGTCTGTTTACCTGGACCTTGGAGTCGCAAATTCAATCAATGTGACCGGAACTCGCTCTCAGATTGAAAGGAGAGTCCAAATCAAAGGTGATCTTTTAGCCCCAGCCTTCCCAGAAGGAAAAGCAATAAAATAAACTGGGAAATTGAAATACTGGTCTGAATTGGTCTTGTATACCTTAAAAAGGAACACCAGTAAAAACTGGGAAATAAGAGTACTGATCTGAACTGGTCTTGTATACCTTAAAATGGAACTCCAGTAAAAACTGGGAAATAAGAGTACTGGTCTGAACTGGTCTTGTATACCTTAAACTGGAACACCAGTAAAAACTGGGAAATAAGACTACTGGTCTGAACTGGTCTTGTATATCTTAAAATGGAACACCAGTAAAAACTGGGAAATGAGGGTACTGGTCAGAACTGGTCTTGTATACCTGAAAATGTAACACCAGTAACAAACTAGGAAATGAGGGTACTGGTCGGAACTGGTCTTGTATACCTGAAAATGGAACTCCAGTAAATACTAGGAAAGAATAATACTGGTCTGAACTGTTTATTTCCTCTCTCTTCTGGGAAATTCATGCAGGTCTAAGTATGCTCACTTTCTCGCTTTAGTTGCAAGTTAAAAACAAAGCAGCGACCTGTTCTACTTTCTTGTGGTCTTGCGTCATTTGGTTTACACACAGCTTTGGGACGCAATGTCCCGGGTTGTTTCGAGGAGTGTAAATATTCCACGCATCGGCTGGGTTAACTCAGGCTGTCTCCTTCTATAATAGTTAAGCGGAACAAAAGTGCGAATTCTAACTGACTGAATCAGTTGACACAGTTAGCCGTAACTGGAATCTCAGGGAGATTGAACTAAATCCCTGTAATAATATCAACCAGTACTCCCTCGAACGGTAATTTACACACACAGACATTTTCTATCGCTTTCTCTCTCTCTGTCTATCCGCACACACAAACAAATCTTTATTGTCTCCCCCTGCCTCTCCCACACAGATTCTCTCTCTCTCTAAAAACATGTTCTCTCTATATATCTCAATCTCTATCTCTCCCTCTTATTCCAAGTCACACACAAACATATTCTCTCTCTATCTATCTATCGATCTACGTATCTCAATATTTCTATCTCTATATCTCACACGCATACAGATTCTCTCTCTCTCTCTTCTATCTTCCGATTTACCTCAATTTTTCCATCTATCTCTATCTCTCTCACACATAGATTCTCTCTCTATCTATCCATCTCAATCTCTATCTCTCTATCTATATTTCTCACACAAACAGATTCTCTCTGTCGCTTTTCACTCACACACATAAGCAGGTTGTCTCTATCTCTCTCACATACACACACACCAACTGTTTCTCGCTACATTTCTAGCTCTCTCTCTCAGTCTCTTTCTACCTATCTAGATCTCTCCCTCTGTGTATCTCTCTAGCTCTCTCTCTCTCTATCTAGCTCTCTGTCTCTCCCTTTCTCTCTCTATGTCTATCTGTCTGTCTACCTATCTACCTTTCTCTTTACCTATCTAGTTCTTTCTCCTCTACCTATGGAGCTCTCTCTCTCTAGCTCTCTCTCTCTCACTAGCACTCTCTCTCTACCTATCTATCTTTCTCTTTACCTATCTAGTTCTTTCTCTCTCTCTACCTATCGAGCTCTCTCTCTCTCTCTATCTAGCTCTCTCTATCTAGCTCTCTCTTTAGCACTCTCTCTATCTTTCTTTCTCTCGACCTATCTCTCTCTGTGTGTACCTATCTATCTCTGTCTCTCTCTGCCTAGCTAGCTCTCTCCTTACCAATCTAGCTGTCTCTCTCTGCTTGTCTGTCTACCCATCTCTCCCTCACTCTCTCTGTCTACCTATATCTCTCTCTCTGCCTCTCTAGCTCTCTCTCTTTATCTGCCTACCTAGCTCTCTATCTATATATATATATAGATAGATAGATAGAGAGCTATATACATATAGATAGATAGAGAACTATATATATATAGATAAATAGAGAGCTATTTATATATAGCTTTCCCTCTACCTATCTCTCTCTCTATGTCTATCTCTCTCTCTCGCTGTCTGCCTATTTCTCTCTCTACCTATCTACCTCTCTCCTTTGCTGTCTACCTATCTACATATATATATAAATATATATATAGCTCTCCCGCTATCTCTCTCTCTCTCTAGACCTATCTACCTCTGTTTCTCCCTCTCTCTCTGTCTAACTACCTCTTTCTCTATACCTATCTAGCTCTCTCTACCAATCTCTCTCTCTGCCTATCTATCTCTCTCTCTAGACCTATCTACCTCTCTTTCTCCCTCTGTCTAACTACATCTTTCTCTATACCTATCTAGCTCTCCCTCTGCCTATCTATCTCTCTCTCTGCCTACCTATCTCTCTCTCTCTGTGCCTATCTCTCTCTCTGTCTCTGCCTACCTATCTCTCTCTCTCTGCCTATCTCTCTCTCTCTCTCTCTCTGCCTACCTATCTCTCTCTCTCTGCCTATCTCTCTCTCTCTCTCTCTGCCTACCTATCTCTCTCTCTCTCTGCCTATCTCTCTCTCTCTCTGCCTACCTATCTCTCTCTCTCTCTGCCTATCTCTCTCTCTCTCTCTGCCTACCTATCTCTCTCTCTCTCTGCCTATCTCTCTCTCTCTCTGCCTACCTATCTCTCTCTCTGTGCCTATCTCTCTCTCTCTGCCTACCTATCTCTCTCTCTCTCTGCCTATCTCTCTCTCTCTCTCTGCCTACCTATCTCTCTCTCTCTGCCTATCTCTCTCTCTCTCTCTCTCTGCCTATCTCTCTCTCTCTCTCTCTGCCTACCTATCTCTCTCTCTCTGCCTATCTCTCTCTCTCTCTCTGCCTATCTCTCTCTCTCTCTCTGCCTACCTCTCTCTCTCTCTGCCTACCTATCTCTCTCTCTCTGCCTATCTCTCTCTCTCTCTCTGCCTACCTATCTCTCTCTCTCTGCCTATCTCTCTCTCTCTCTCTGCCTATTTAGCGCGCTCTCCCTCTCTCTCTCTCTCTCTCTGCCTGACACACACACACACACTCACGCATGCAGAACCTGCTGCTAACAATATTTCAGGATGAGGAGCCACCCACTGCTTCCCGGTCTGATCCATTATGTAAACCAGCCGAAGTGGATCCCTGTTACCCTTCCCAGTGAAACTGGGTGAGAGGCAGCGGTTCAGCAGAGAGACTGAGGACCACCGGTAGCTGGCTACCTTCTCAAAGAAACCCACAGCCCAAGATAGATTTTCTCTTCAGTCCCCCCACCTAATGTCATGACCGTAAATTCGCTCACTGCGAATTGGCTTTTCTCTCGCAAATGCTGAAGACGACTCACCTTCCGATGGGAAATGGGGAGAACTCTGAACGCTGAGCAACACGTCCAACTGAGGCGACCGAAGCCAGAGCTGTACAGTTCAAAACCGGGCGTCCCACACGCACCGGCAAGTTGGAGAGCATTGGGGCGGGGTGGGGGGAATGTGTCAGAACTCGGAACTGACGTCAGCACCACAAAACCCACCTCACCCCCCTGAAGCAAATTGGGAACTCTTGGGGGCTACCACTTCCGAATGGCTTGAATAGTTTATATATTAATTCAACTGGCTTCAGAGCTGCTCCATGGACACTCCCTATCTACTTATCTCAGTGTATATACATCCCCTTTCCTATCTATCTATCTATCTATCTGTCTGTCTATCTATCTATCTATCTATCTATCTATCTATCTATCTTTCTATCTATCTATCTATCTATCTATCTATCTATCTATCTATGTATCTATCTATCTATTTATCTGTCTATCCATCCATCCATCTATCTTTCTATCTATCCATCCATCCATCCATCTCATGTATTTGTCTGTCCATCTATCTATCTATATATCCATCTATTTCACCTACAGACATATATATATACGCATCTACCTGTCTGTCTGTCTATCTATCTATCTACCTGTCTATCTATCCATCTATCTATCTGTCTGTCTATTTTCTATCTATCTATCTATCTATCTATCTATCTATCTATCTTTCTATCTATCTATCTATCTGTCCATCCGTCTATCCATCTATCTATCCGTCTATCTATCTATCTGTCTGTCTGTCTATCCATCTGTCTGTCTATCTATCTTTCTATCTACCCAGCTATCTATCTATCTGTCTGTCTGTCTATCTATATATCCATCTATTTCACCTACAGACATAAATATACATATCTACCTGTCTGTCTGTCTATCTATCTATCTATCTATCCATCCATCCATCTATTCATCCATCCATCTCATCTATCTGTCTGTCCATCTGTCTATTTACCTATCCATCTGTCTATTTATCTTTCTGTCTGTTTGTTTATTTATCTATCTATCTGTCCCTCTGTCTACCTGTCTGTCTATCTATCTTTCTATATATTTATCTACCTATATCTGCCTGTCTGGCTGTCTGTCTGCCTCTCTATCTATCTGTCTGTCTGTCTATCTATCTATCTATCTATCTACCTGTCTGTCTGCCTATCTCTCTATCTGCCTGCTTATCAATCTATCTTTCGATCTATCTATGTATCTATCTGTCTGTCCATCTATCTATCTGTCTGTCTGTCTATCTATCTATCTATCCATCTGCCTATCTATCTATCTATCCATCTATCTATCTGTCTGTCTGTCTGTCTGTCTGTCTATATATCTATCTATCCATCTGCCTATCTATCTATCTATCTATCTATCTATCCATCTATCTATCTGTCTGTCTGTCTGTCTATCTATCTTTCTATCTATCTATCCATCTATCCATCTTACCAAGAATCTATCCTGCTCTGCCTTAAAAATATTCAAAGATTCTGCTCCCACCTTTTCAGGGAGAGAGTTCCAAAGACTCACAAGCCTCTGAGATGATAAGTTCCACCTCATCTCCGTCTTAAACGCGTGACTCCTTATCTTCACAAAGCCACCCCTGGTGCTAGATCCTCCCTTGAGGAGGGAACATCCTGTCCACTTCCAATCGAGAACCAGGAGACACAGCTTCAAATATTGGGGTATCCCATTTAGGACTGAGATGAGGAGAAATGTCTTCACCCAGACAGTGGTGAGACTGTGGAATTCATTACCACAGAAAGTAGTTGAGACCAAAACATTGTATGTTTTCAAGAAGGAGTTAGATATAGCTCTTGGGGCGAAAGGGATCAAAGGGTATGGGGAGGAAGCGGGTGCAGGTTACTGAGTTGGATGATCAGTCATGATCATAATGAATGGCAGAGCAGGCTCGATGGGCCAAATGGCCTACTCCTGCTCCTAGTCTCTATGTTTCTATTTATCCCATGCTAACCTGTGATATTCTCTCCTCCACAAAGCATTGGAGGCTGGGCCATTGAATACAGTCAAGGCCGAGCGAGACAGGTTTCTGACCGACAAGGGGGTCGAAGAGGGAGGGCAGGAAAGTGAGACTGAGGTCACAGTCATGTTCACTAAGACCTCCTCAAGAGGCAAAGCAGGCTTGAGGGGCAAAGTGGCATACCCACGCTTCTAATTCATACCTTTACCTCATTCTCCGCCTGCTTCCTCCCTTGCGATGAGTGGAGGTGCTTTGAAACATAGGTACACATATGTTCGTCTTCCCCTACGAGGGAGAATCATGTTCGTAGAATCTAACCTGTCAAGCGCCCTAAGAATCTCATGGTTTAATGGCCTCTCATTCTTTTGAACTTCAGTGAGTTTAGGGCCAGCCTGTTCCATCATTCCACGTAAGATAAGTCCTTCATCCCAAGTGTCAGTCAAGTGGACATTCTCTGAACTCAGCCCAGTGCTAATAATTAATGATCGAAAGACACTGAGATTAGACAGGGAGAGAGGGAGGCAGAGAAAAGAGACAAAGAGAGAAGGTGTGCGGAGATAAAGACGACAGCCAGGCCGACAGAAAGATTGTGAACATGGAGCGACACAGAGGGGAGAATGGCCTTAAGGAAGAGCTCAAGGTGAAAACAGTGAGATAGGAGCAGGAAGATGGAGCAACAGAGAGAGACGGGGGAAGAAAGTGAACCAAGGTAGGGATAAACATATTTAAGGGCCAAATAATTCGGGCAAAAATGAGAGAGAGTAAGAAAGAGAGAGAGAGGGGTTTGAGAAGTGGGGTGATTGGAGATAGACCGTGAGGGAAGGAGGGAGACAGGGACAGACAGAGAGTGGGGGGGGTGGGGGACTGAGGGCTGCAGGGGAGAGAGAAAGGTGGTATTCTCTAAAGGAAGCTGTGTGCGTGTGTGTGTGTGTTTGTGTGTGTGTGTGTGTCTGTGTGTGTGTGATTGTGTATGTGTTTCTGTGTGGTTGTGTGTGTATGTGTTTCAGTATCAGAGAGTGTGTGTGTGTGTATGTGTGTGTGTGATTGTGTATGTGTTTCTGTGTTGTTGTGTGTATGTGTTTCAGTATCAGAGAGTGTGTGTGTGTGTATGTGTGTGTGTGTATGTGTGTGTGTGATTGTATATGTGTTTCTGTGTGGTTGTCTGTGTGTATGTGTTTCAGTATCAGAGAGTGTGTGTGTGTGTGTGTATGTGTGTATGTGTATGTGTGTGTGTGATTGTGTATGTTTCTGTGTGGTTGTGTGTGTGTATATGTTTCAGTGTCAGAGTGTGCGTGTGTGTGTGTGTGTGTGTCTGTGTGTGTGAGTGCGTGGTTGTTTCTGTGTAAGTGTGTGTCTGTGTGCATGTGCATGTGTGTGTGTGTGCCTGTCTGTGTGTGCGTGTGCATGTGCGTGTGTGTCTGTGTGTGTGACTGTGTGCTTCTCTGCCCATCACCAATTAAACTGGGAGAGGCTAATAGTGACACTGTGTCTGGGAGAATTGAGAGATGGAAGGGTAAAGATGTCAAGCCCATGTATTTGTAACGAGGGATTATGGTGTGCTTGAGTTACAATTGAATAAGTCGGATTTAAAATATGCCTTATAGGGTGAGTAAGAACCTACCTTTTCAAGTGTTTAATTTCAAAGGGAAGGTATATTAAATTTTATGGACTGGACGCAGTGACAATATGAGAACGCAGCGAGCTTTATATATGGGGAAGTTGAGTTTAAAGAGGTGTTTGAGGAAAATGAAAGGGGGAAAAATATACTGAAGAATAGGTGTTTAACTGAGTTGTGGTGACTGTGGGGACCCGAGCCACAAATATTCACTCCCTCCGCCAAGTAGCACAGCATCAGCAGTATGTGTACCATCTACAAGATGCACTGCAGCAACTCACCAAGGCTCCTTCGACAGCACCTTCCAAACCCACGACCGCTACCATCTAGAAGGACAAGGGCAGCAGATAGATGGGAACAAGACCACCTGGAAGTTACCCTCCAAGTCACTCACCATCCTGACTTGGAAATATATCAGGCATTCCTTGACTGTCAATGGGTCAAAATCCTGGAAATCCCTCCCTAACCGCACTGTGGGTGAACCTACACCACAGGGACATAAACCTGGAAGTCCATCCCTAACAGCGCAGTGGGTGTACATACACCACAGGGACAAAAACCTGGAAATCCCTCCCTAAAAGCACTGTGGGTGTACCTACACCACAGGGACAAAATCCTGGAACTTCCTCCCTAACAGCACTGTGGGTGTACCTACACCACAGGGACAAAATCCTGGAACTCCCTCCCTAACAGCACTGTGGGTGTACCTACACCACAGGGACAAAACACTGGAAATCCCTCCCTAACAGCGCAGTGGGTGTACCTACACCACAGGGACAAAATACTGGAAATCACTCCCTAACAGCGCAGTGGGTGTACCTACACCACAGGGACAAAATCCTGGAACTCCCTCCCTAACAGCACTGTGTTGTACCTACATCACATGGACAAGGTGCTGGATCTCCCTCTCTAACAGCACTGTGGGAGTAACTGCACCACAGGTACAAAATCCAGGAACTCCCTCCCTAACAGCACTGTGGCTTTACCAACACCACAGGGACAAATTACTAGAACTCCCTCCTTAACAGCACTGTGGGTGTACCTACACTACAGGGACAATATCCTGGAACTCACTCCATAACAGCACTGTGGGTGTACCTACACCACAGGGACAAAATCCTGGAATTCCCTCCATAACAGCACTGTGTGTGTACCAACAGCACAGTGACAAATTCCTGGAACTCCCTGTCTAACAGCACTGTGGGAGTACATACACAACAGGTACACAATCGAGGAACTCCCTCCCTAGCAGCACTGTGTGTGTACCTACACCACATGTACAATATACTGGAAACCGCTACCTAACAGCACTGTGGGTGTATGTCACCACAGGGACAAAATACTGGAAATCAATCCCTAACAGCGCAGTGGTTGTACATATACCACAGGGACAAAATGCTGGAACTCCCTCTCCAACAGCTTTGTGGATATACCAACTCCACAGGAACAAAATCCTGGAACTCCTTCCCTAACAGCGCAGTGGGTGTACCTACATCACAGTGACAAATTCCAGGAACGCCCTCCCTAACAGCACTGTGTGTGTACCTACACAACAGGGACAAAATCCTGGAACTCACTACCTAATAGGACTGTGGGAGTATCTAAACCACAGGGACAAAATCTGGAAATCCCTCCCTAACAGCGCTGTGGATGTACCTACAACGCAGGGACAAAATCCAGGATTACCCACCCTAACAGCACTATGGGTCTCCTACAGCAGAGGGTCAAAATCCGGGAAATCCCTCCCTAACAGCGCTGTGGGTGTACCTACACCGCAGGGACAAAATCCAGGAATAACCACCCTAACAGCACTGTGAGTGTACCTACACCACAGGGAGAAAATCCTGGAACTCAATCTCTAACAGCACTGTGGGTGCACCTACAGCACAGTGACAAGATCCTGGAACTCACTCGAGAACAGCACTGTGGGTGTAGCAACATCACAGGGACAAAACCCAGGAACTCCCTCCTTAACAGCACTGTGGGTGTACCTACACCACAGGGACAAAATCCTGCAAATCCCTCCCTAACAGCACTGTGGATGTACCTACACCACAGGGACAAAATCCTGGAACACCCTCCCTAACAGCACTGTGGGTGTACCTACACCCCAGGGACAAAATCCTGGAACTCCCTCCCTAACAGCACTGTGGGTGTACCTACACCACAGGGTCAAAATCCTGGAACTCCCTCCCTAACAGCACTGTGGGTGTACCTACACCGCAGGGACAAAAGCTTTGAACTCCCTCCCTAACAGCACTGTGGGTGTACCTACACTGCAGGGACAAAATCCTGGAAGTCCCTCCCTAACAGCACTGTGGGTGTACCTGCACCACAGGGACAAAATCCTGGAACTCCCTCCCTAACAGCACTGTGGGTGTACCTACACCACAGGGACAAAATCCTGCAACTCCCTCCCTAACAGCACTGTGGGTGTACCTACACCACAGGGACAAAATCCTGGAAGTCTCTCCCTAACAGCACTGTCGGTGTATTTACACCACAGGGATAAAATCCAGGAAATCCCTCCCTAACAGCACTGCGGGTGTACCTACACCACAGGGAAAAAATCCTGGAACTCGCTCCCTAGTAGCACTGTGGGTGTACCTACAGCACAGGGACTAAATCCTGCAACTCCTCTCTAACAGCGCTGTGGGTGTACCTACACCATAGGGACAAAATCCTGGAATTCCCTCCCTAACAGCACTGTGTTGTACCTACATCACATGGACAAGGTGCTG
The DNA here is from genome assembly GCF_017639515.1 of Carcharodon carcharias. Classification (NCBI taxonomy): domain Eukaryota; kingdom Metazoa; phylum Chordata; class Chondrichthyes; order Lamniformes; family Lamnidae; genus Carcharodon; species Carcharodon carcharias. The sequence continues at coordinate 196,730 of NW_024470822.1, read as the reverse complement.
GATCTCCCTCTCTAACAGCACTGTGGGAGTAACTGCACCACAGGTACAAAATCCAGGAACTCCCTCCCTAACAGCACTGTGGCTTTACCAACACCACAGGGACAAATTACTAGAACTCCCTCCTTAACAGCACTGTGGGTGTACCAACAGCACAGTGAAAAATTCCTAGAACTCCCTACCTAACAGCACTGTGGGAGTACATACACAACAGGTACACAATCGAGGAACTCCCTCCCTAGCAGCACTGTGTGTGTACCTACACCACATGTACAATATAATGGAAACCGCTACCTAACAGCACTGTGGATGTATGTACAACACAGGGACAAAATACTGGAAATCAATCCCTAAAAGCGCAGTGGTTGTACATATACCACAGGGACAAAATGCTGGAACTCCCTCTCCAACAGCTCTTTGGATATACCAACTCCACAGGAAGAAAATCCTGGAACTCCCTCCCTAACAGCACTGTGGGTGTACCTACACCACAGTGACAAATTCCAGGAACGCCATCCCTAACAGCACTGTGTGTGTACCTACACAACAGGGACAAAATCCTCGAACTCCCTCCTTAAAAGCACTGTGGGTGCACCTAAGCCACAGGGACAAAATCTGGAAATCCCTCCCTAACAGCGCTGTGGATGTACCTACAACGCAGGGACAAAATCCAGGAATACCCACCCTAACAGCACTCTGGGTGTCCTACAGCAGAGGGTCAAAATCTGGGAACCCCCTCCCTAACAGCGCTGTGGGTGTACCTACACCGCAGGGACAAAATCCAGGAATAACCACCTAACAGCACTGTGGGTGTACCTACACCACAGGGACAAAATCCTGGAACTCAATGTCTAATAACACTGTGGGTGCACCTACAACACAGGGACAAGATCCTGGAACTCACTCAAGAACAGCACTGTGGGTGTAGCAACGTCACAGGGACAAAACCCAGGAACTCCCTCCCTAACAGCACTGTGGGTGTACCTACACCACAGGGACTAAATCCTGCAAATCCCTCCCTAACAGCACTGTGGGTGTACCTACACCACAGGGACAAAATCCTGCAACTCACTCCCTAATAGCACTGTGGGTGTACCTACACCACAGGAACAAAATCCTCGAAATCCATCCCATCAGCACTATCTGTGTACCTACAGCACAGGGTCAAAATCCTGGAACTCCATCCCTAACTGCACTGTGGGTGTATCTACACCACAGGGTCAAAATCCTGGAACACCCTCCCTAACAGCACCGTGGGAGTACCTACACCACAGGGACAAAATCTTGGAACTCCCTCCCTAACAGCACTGTTTGTGTACCTACACCACAGAGACAAATTTCTGGAACGCCCTCACTAACAGCAATGTGGGTGTACCTACACCACAGGGACAAAATACTGTAACTCCCTCCCTAACAGCACTGTGGGTGTATCTACACCACAGGGTAAAAATCCTGGAACACCCTCCCTAACAGCACTGTTTGTGTACTTACACCACAGAGACAAATTTCTGGAACGCCCTCACTAACAGCAATGTGGGTGTACCTACACCACAGGGACAAGATCCTGAACTCCCTCACGAACAGCACTGTGGGTGTACCTACAACATAGGGACAAAATCCTGGTACTACCTCTCTAACAGCACTGTGGGTGTACCTACACAACAGGTACAATATACTGGAAATCTCTCCCTGACAGCACTGTGGGTGTAGCAACCACACAGGGACAAAAGCCTGGAAGTCCTTCCATAACAGCACTGTGGGCATACCTACATCACATGGACAAAATCATGGAACTACCTCCCTAACAGCGCTGTGGGTGTACATACATGACAGGGAGAAAATCCTGGAACTCCCTCCCTAACAGCACTGTGGGTGTACCTACACCACAGGGACAAAATCCTGGAACTCCCTCCTTAACAGCATTGTGGGTGTACCTACACCACAGGATGAAAATTCTGGAAATCCCTCCCTAACAGCACTGTGGGTGTACCTACACCACAGGGACAAAATCCCTGAACTCCCTCCCTAACAACACTGTGGGTGTATCTACACCACTGGGTCAAAATCCTGGAACACCCTCCCTAACAGCACCGTGGGAGTACCTACACCACAGGGACAAAATCTTGGAACTCCCTCCCTAATAGCACTGTTTGTGTACCTACACCACAGAGACAAATTTCTGGAACGCCCTCACTAACAGCAATGTGGGTGTACCTACACCACAGGAACATATTACTGGAACTCCCTCCCTAACAGCACTGTAGGTGTACCTACACCACAGGGACAAATACCTGTAAAACCCTCACTAACCTCATTCTGTGTGAACCTACACCATTGGGACATAATCGTGGAACTCACTCACTAAAAGCATTGTGGGTGTACCTACACACAGGGAAAAATCCTGGAAATCCCTCCATAACAGCACCGTGGGTGTACCGACACCACAGAGACAAACTCCAGTAACTCACTTACTAACTGCCCTGTGGGTGTACCTACACACAGGGAAAAAATGCTGGAAATCCCTCCCTAACAGCACTGTGGGTGTCCCTAAACCACAGGGACAAATTTCCTGGAAATACCTCCCTAAGAGCACTGAGGGTGTACCTACACCAGACGGACAAAATCCTGGAACTCTCTCCCTAATAGCGCTGTGGATGTACCTACACCACAGAAACAACATCCTGGGAACAATCTCACAAAGAGCACTGTGGTTGTGCCCACGCCAGAAGTACAATATCCTGGAAATCGCTCCACAAAGCTCTGTGGGTGTACCAACATCACAGGGACAAACCCCGGGAAGTATCTCCCTAACAGCAGTGTGGGTGTAACTTCACCACAGGTACAAAATCCAGGAACTCCCTTCCTAACAGCACTGTGGGTGTACCTACACCACAGGGACAAAATCCTGGTACCACCTCTCTAACAGCACTGTGGGTGTACCTACACAACAGGTACAATATACTGGAAATCTCTCCCTGACAGCACTGTGGGTGCAGCAACCACACAGGGACAAAAGCCTGGAAGTCCTTCCATAACAGCACTGTGGGCATACCTACATGGACAAAATCATGGAACTACCTCCCTAACAGCACTGTGGGTGTACCTACACCACAGGGACAAAATCCTGGAACACCCTCCCTAACAAAACTGTGGGTGTACCTACACCACACGGACAAAATCCTGGAACTCCCTCCCTAACAGCACTGTGGGTGTACCTACACCACAGTGACAAGATCGTGGAACTCCCTCCTTAACAGCACTGTGGTTGTATCCACAGCACAGGTACAATATACTTGAAATCGCTAACTAACAACACTGTAGGTGTTCCTGCACACATGGACAAAAGACTGGAACTCCCTCCCTAATAGCACTGTGGGTGTACGTACACCATAGGGACAAAATCCTGGAAGTCCCTAACAGCTCTTGAGGTATACCTAAACCACAGGGACAAAATCCTCAAACTCCCTACCTAAGAGCATTGTGGATCTATGAACACCACAAGGTCAAATTCCTGGAACTCCAACCATAACAGCAGTGTGGGTGTACCTGCACCACAGGGACAAAATCCTGCAACTCCCTCCCTAACAGCACTGTGGTGTACCTACACCACAGGGACAAAATCCTGCAACTCCCTCCCTAACAGGAGTGTGGGTGTAATTATACCACAAGGACAAATGTCTGCAACTCCCTCCCTAACAGCACTGTGGGTGTACCTACACCACACGGACAAAATCCTGGAACTCCATCCCTAACAAGACTGTGGGTGTACTTATATCACAGGGACAAAATCCTGGAACTCCCTCCCTAACAGCACGGTGGGTGTACGTACATCAAAGGGACAAAATCCTGGAACTCCGTAACAGCTCTTGGGGTATACCGACACCACAGGGTCAAAATCTTCGAACTCCCTACCAAACAGCATTGTGGCTTTACCAACACCACAGGGTCAAAATCCTGGAATTCCATCCATAACAGCACTGTGGGTGTACCAACAACACATTGACAAAATCGTGGAACTCCCTCCCAAATAGCACTGTGGGTGCATCTACACCACCGGAATAAAATCCAGGAAATCCCTCCCTAACAGCACTGTGGGTTTACCTACACCACAGGGACAAAATCCTGCAACTCGCTCCCTAACAGCACTGTGGGTGTATCTACACCACCGGGATAAAATCCAGGAAATCCCTCCCTAACAGCACTGTGGGTGTACCTACACCACAGGGACAAAATCCTCAACTCACTTCCTAACAGCACTGTGGATGTACCTACACCACAGGGACTAAATCCTGCAACTCCCTCCTTAACAGCGCTGTGGGTGTACCTACACCACACGGACAAAATCCTGGAACTCCATCCCTAACAGAACTGTGGCTGTACTTATATCACAGGGACAAAATCCTGGAACACCATCCCTAACAGCACTGTGGATGTACCTACACCACAGGGACTAAATCCTGCAACTCCCTCCCTAACAGCGCTCTGGGTGTAGCTACACCATAGGGACAAAGTCCTGGAACTCCGACCCTAACAGCACTGTGGGTGTACCTACACCACAGGGTCACGATCAAGGAAATCCATCCCTATCTGCATTGTAGGAGTACCTACACCACAGGGACAAAAACCTGGATCTCCCTCACTAACAGCGCTGTGGATGTACCTACTCCACAGGGACAAAATCCAGAAATTCCCTCCCTAGCAGCACTGTGGGTGTACCTACACCACAGTCACAAAATACTGGAAATCGCTACCTAACAGCACATTGTGTGTACCTACACCACAGGTACAATATACTGGAAATCGCTACCTAAGAGCACTGTGGGTGTATGTACACCACAGGGACAAAATACTGGAAATCCCTCCCTAACAGCCCTATGGGTTTCCTATACCATAGGGACAAAATCCTGAAACTCCCTCTCTAACAGCACTGTGGCTTTACCAACACCACAGGGACAAAATACTGGAACTACCGCCAGAAGAGCACTGTGGGTGCATGTACACCACAGGGACAATATCCTGGAAATCCCTAACAGCTCTTTGGGTGTACCTACACCACAGGGACAAATTGCTGGAAATCTCTCCATAACAGCACTGTGGATATATCTACACCACAGGGACAAAATCCTGGAACTCCCTCCCTAACAGCACTGTGGGTGTACCTACACCACAGCGACAATATCCTGCAACTCCCTCCCTAACAGCATTGTGGTTGTACCTACACCACAGGTATAATATACTGGAAATCGCTACCTAACAGCACTGTGGGTGTTTGTACACCACAGGGATGAAATACTGGAACTCATTCCCTAATAGCACTGTGGGTGTACGTACACCACACGGACAAAATCCTGGAACTTCCTCCCTAACAGCTCTGAGGGTGTACCTACACCACAGGGTCAAAATCCTTGAACTCCCTCCCTAACAGCATTGTGGGTGTACCTACACCACAGGGACAAAATCCTGGAACACCCTCCCTAACAGCACTGTAGGTGTACCTACACCACAGGGACAAAATCCTCAACTCACTTCCTAACAGCACTGTGGATGTACCTACACCACAGGGACTAAATCCTGCAACTCCCTCCTTAACAGCGCTGTGGGTGTACCTACACCACACGGACAAAATCCTGGAACTCCATCCCTAACAGGACTGTGGCTGTACTTATATCACAGGGACAAAATCCTGGAACACCATCCCTAACAGGACTGTGGGTGTACTTATATCACAGGGACAAAATCCTGGAACTCCCTCCCTAACAGCATTGTGTGTGTACCTACACAACAGGGACAAAATCCGGGAACTCCCTCCCTAATAGCACTGTGGGTGTAAGTAAACCAAAGGGACAAAATCCTGGAACTCCCTAACAGCTCTTGGGGTATACCTACACCACAGGGACAAACTCCTGGAACTCCCTCTCTAACAGCACTGTGGGTTTACCTACACCACAGGGACAAAATCCTGGATCTCGCTCCCTAACAGCACTGTGGGTGTACCTACACCACAGGAACAAAATCCTCAACTCAATTCCTAACAGCACTGTGGATGTACCTACACCACAGGGACTAAGTCCTGCAACTCCCTCCCTAACAGCGCTCTGGGTGTAGCTACACCATAGGGACAAAGTCCTGGAACTCCGACCCTAACAGCACTGTGGGTGTACCTACACCACAGGGTCACGATCAAGGAAATCCATCCCTATCTGCATTGTAGGAGTACCTACACTACAGTGACAAAAACCTGGATCTCCCTCACTAACAGCGCTGTGGATGTACCTACTCCACAGGGACAAAATCCAGAAATTCCCTCCCTAGCAGCACTGTGGGTGTACCTACACCACAGTCACAAAATGCTGGAAATCGCTACCTAACAGCACATTGTGTGTACCTACACCACAGGTACAATATACTGGAAATCGCTACCTAAGAGCACTGTGGGTGTATGTACACCACAGGGACAAAATACTGGAAATCCCTCCCTAACAGCCCTATGGGTTTCCTATACCATAGGGACAAAATCCTGAAACTCCCTCTCTAACAGCACTGTGGCTTTACCAACACCACAGGGACAAAATACTGGAACTACCTCCAGAAGAGCACTGTGGGTGCATGTACACCACAGGGACAATATCCTGGAAATCCCTAACAGCTCTTTGGGTGTACCTACACCACAGGGACAAATTGCTGGAAATCTCTCCATAACAGCACTGTGGGTGTATCTACACCACAGGGACAAAATCCTGGAACTCCCTCCCTAACAGCACTGTGGGTGTACCTACACCACAGCGACAATATCCTGCAACTCCCTCCCTAACAGCATTGTGGCTGTACCTACACCACAGGTATAATATACTGGAAATCGCTACCTAACAGCACTGTGGGTGTTTGTACACCACAGGGATGAAATACTGGAACTCATTCCCTAATAGCACTGTGGGTGTACCTAAACCACAGGGTCAAAATCCTTGAACTCCCTCCCTAACAGCACTGTGGGTGTACCTACACCACAGGGACAAAATCCTGGAACACCCACCCTAACAGCACTGGAGGTGTACCTACACCACAGGGACAAAATCCTGGAACTCCCTCCCTAACAGCACTGTGGGTGCACCTACACCACATGGACAAAATCCTGGAACTCCATCCCTAACAGCACTGTGGGAGTACCAACACCACACGGACAAAATCCTGGAACTCCCACCAAAACAGCACTGTGGATGTACCTACACCAAGGAAAAAAATCCTGGAACACCATCGCTAACAGCACTGTGGGTGTACCTACACCACAGGGACAAAATCCTGGAAATCCCTACCAAACGGCACAGTGGTTGTACCTAAGACACAGGGACAAAATCCTGGAACTCCCTCTCTAACGGAACTGTTGGTGTACCTACGCAACAGGGACAAAATTCCCCAATTCAATACCGAACAGCATTATGGTTGTATATACACCACAGGGACAAAATCCTGGTACTCCCTCCCAAACAGCAGTGTGGATGAACATACACCACAGGGACATAATCCTGGAACTAGCTCCCTAACAGCACTGTGGGTGTACTTACAACAAAGGAACATAATCCTGTAACACCCTCCCTAACTGCACTGTGGGTGTACCTAAACCACAGGGACAAAATCCTGGAAATTCCTCCCTAACAGCACTGTGGCTGTACCTCCGATAGAGGGACAAAATCCTGGAATTTCATCACTATCAGCACTGTGGGTGTACCTACATCAATGGAACAAAATCCTGGAATTTCATCACTATCAGCACTGTGGGTGCATCAACACCACAGGGTCAAATTACTGGAATTCGATCCCGAACAGCACTGTGGGTGTACCTACACCACAGGGACCAAATCCTGGAACTCCCTAACAGCACTGGGGGTGTACCTACACCACAGGGACAAAATCCTTCAACTCCCTCCCTAACAGCATTGTGGATGTAGATACACCACAGGGACATAATCCTGGAACTACCTCCCTAACAGCACTGTGGGTGTACCAACACCACAAGGGCATAATCCTGGAACACCGTCCCTAACAGCACTGTGGGTGTACCTACACAACTGGGACAAGATCCTGGAAATTTTTCCCTAACAGCACTGTGGGTGTACCTACATCAGAGGAAATAAATCCTGGAACTCCATCCTTACCAGCACTGTGGGTGCACCTACACCACAGGAACAAAATCCTGGAACTTCATAGCGATCAGCACTGTGGGTGTACTTATACCAAAGGGACAAAATCCTGGAACACCATCCCTAACAGGACTGAGGGTGTACTTATATCACAGGGACAAAATCCTGTAACTCCCTCCCTAACAGCACTGTGGGTGTACCTACACCACAGGGACAAAATCCTGGAACACCCTCCCTAACAGCACTGTGGGTGTACCTACACCACAGGGAAAAATCCTGGATCTCCCTCCCTAACAGCACTGTGGGAGTACCTACACCACAGGGACAAAATCCTGGAACAAGCTCCCGAAAAGCACTGTGGGTGTACCTACACCACAGGAACATAATCCTGGAACACCGTCCCTAAAAGCAATGTGGGTGTACCTACACCACAGGGACAAAATCCTGGAAATTCCTCTGTAACAGCACTTTGGGTGCACATACACCACAGGGACAAAATCCTGGAAATTCCTCCCTTGCAGCACTGTGGGTGTACCTACACCACAGGAACATAATCCTGGAACACCGTCCCTAAAAGCAATGTGGGTGTACCTACACCACAGGGACAAAATGCTGGAAATTCCTCTGTAACAGCACTTTGGGTGTACATACACCACAGGGACAAAATCCTGGAAATTCCTCCCTTGCAGCACTGTGGGTGTACCTACGACAGAGGGACAAAAATCTTGGAACTCCATCCCTAACAGCACTGTTGGTGTACCTACACCACGGGGACAATACCCTGGAAACAACTACCTATCAGCACTGTGGTTGTAACTACACCAGAGGGCCAAATTACTGGAATTACCTCCCTAACAGCACTGTGGCTGTACATACACCACCGGAACAAAATCATGGAAATCCCTCCCTAACAGCACTTTGGGTGTACCTACGACGCAGGGACAAAATCTTGGAACTCCCTGCCTAACAGCACTGTTGGTATACCTACAGCACAGGGACAAAATCCTGTTTCTCTCTCCCTAACAGCACTGTTGGTGTACCTACATCACAGGAACAAAATCCTGTAACTCCATCACTATCAGCACTGTGGGTGTACTTATACCACAGGGACAAAATCCTGCCACTCCCCCACTAACAGCACTGTGGGTGTACCTACACAACAGGGACATAATCCTGGAAATGCCTCCCTAACAACACTGTGGGTGTACCTATACCAGTGGGTCAAATTACTGGAATTGGATCCCTAACAACACTGTTGGTGTACCTACACCACAGGGACAAAATCCTGGAACTCCCTACCAAACAGCACAGTGGTTGTACCTACGACACAGGGACAAAATCTTGGAACTCCCTCCCTAACAGCACTGTGGGTGTACCTACACCACAGGGACAAAATCTTGGAACTCCCTCCCTAACAGCACTGTGGGAGAACCTACACCACAGGGACAAAATCCTGGAACTTCCGAAAAAACAGCATAGTGTTGTACCTACGACACAGTGACAAAATCTTGGAACTCCCTCCCTAACAGCACTGTGGGCGTACCGACATCACTGGAACAAAATCCTGGAACTCCCTCCCTAACAGCACTGTGGGTGTACCTACACCACAGGGACAAAATCATGGAACACGCTCCTAACAGCACTGTCGGTGAACCTACTCCACAGGGACAAAATCCTGGAACTCCCTCATATAGAGCACTGGAGGTTTACCTACACCAGGGGGACAAAATCCTGGAAATCCCTACCTAACAGCACTGTGGTTGCAACTACTCTAGAGGGTCAAATTACTGGAATTATCTCCCTAACAGCACTGTGGATGTACCTATACCACAGGGACAAAATCTTGGAACTCCCTACTAAACAGGACTGTGGGTGTACTTATACCACAGGGACAAAATCCTGCAACTCCCTCCCTAACAGCACTGTGGGAGTACCTACACCAGATGGACAAAATCCTGGAACTCCCCCCCTAACAGCACTGTGGGTGTACCTACACCAAGGAACAAAATCCTGGAACACCTTCCCTAACAGGACTGTGGGTGTACTTATACCACAGAGACAAAATCCTGTAACTCCCTCCCTAACAGCTCTGTGGGTGTACAAACACCACAGGGACAAATCCCGGAACTCCCTCCCTAACAGCACAGCGGGAGTACTTATAGCACAGGGACACAAATCCAGGAACACCCTCCCTAACAGCACTGAGGGTGTACCTACACCACAGGGACAAAATCCTGGAAATACCTCCCTAACAGCACTGTTAGTGTACCTACACCACAGAGACAAAATCCTGGAACTCCGTCCCTAACAGCACTGTGGGTGTACCTACACCACAGGGACAAAATCCTGGAACTCCCTCCCTAACAGCACTGTGCGAGTACATACGCCACATGGACAAAATCCTGGAACTACAAACCGAACAGCATTATGGCTGTATATACAACACAGGGACAAAATCATGGAACTCCCTCCTTAACAGCACTGTGGATGTACCTACACCAAAGGAACAAAATCCTGGAACTCCATTGCTTTCAGCACCGTGGTTGTACCTACACCACAGGGACAAGATCCTGGATCTCCCTCCCTAACAGCACTGTGGGTGTACCTACACCACAGGGAAAAAATCTTGCAACTCCCTCCTTAACAGCACTGTGGATGTACCTACACCACAGGGACATAATCATGGAAGTAACTCTCTAACAGCACCGTGGGTGTACCTACACCACAGGGACCTAATCCTGGAAATCCCTGCCTAACAGGACTTTGGGTGTATCTACACCACAGGGACCTAATCCTGGAACTCCCTCCCTAACAGCACTGTGGGTGTACTTACACCACAGGGAAAAAAATCCTGGAACTACCTCCCTAACAGCACAGTGGGAGTACCTACACCACAGGGACCAAAATCCTGGAACTCGCTGCCTAACAGCACTGTGGTTGTACCAACACCACAGGGACAAAATCCTGGAAAAAATATCCCTAACAGCACTTTGGGTGTACCAACTCCACAAGGACAAATCCCAGAACACCCTGCCTAACTGCACCATGGAAGTACGTCAATCACAGGGACATATTCCTGTAACTCCTTGCCTAACAGCACTGTGGGTTTAACTACACCACAGGGAGAAAAATCTAAGAACTCCCTACCAAACAGCACAGTGGGTGTACCTACATCACAGGGACAAAATCCTGGAACTCCCTCCCTAACAGCACTGTTGGTGTAGCTGCACCACAGGGACAAATCCCTGGAACTCCCTCCCTAACAGCTCTTTGGGTGTACCTACACCACATGGACAAAATCCTGGAATTCCCTCCCTAACAGCACTGTGTGTGTACCTACTTCACAGGGACAAAATCCTGGAACACCCTCCCTAACAGCACATTGGGTGTACATACAATAAAGGGACAAAATCATGGAACTCCCTCCCATCAGCACTGTGGGCGTACCTACAAAAAATGGACAAAATCCGGGAACTCCCTCCCTAACAGCACTGTGGGTGTACCTACACCACAGGGACAAAATCCTGGAACTCCCTCCCTAACAGCACTGTTGGTGTAGCTGCACCACAGGGACAAATCCCTGGAACTCCCTCCCTAACAGCTCTTTGGGTGTACCTACACCACATGCACAAAATCCTGGAATTCCCTCCCTAACAGCAATGTGTGTGTACCTACTTCACAGGGAAAAAATCCTGGAACACCCTCCCTAACAGCACTGTGGGTGTACCTACACAAAACGGGCAAAGTCCTGGAATTCTCTTCCCTAACGGCACTGTGGGTGTACCTACACCACAGGGACAAATTCCTGGAAATCCCTCCCTAACAGCACTGTGGGTGTACCAGCACCAAAAGGACAAAATCCTGGAACTCCCTCCCTCATAGCACTGTGGGAGTACCTACACCACAGGGGCAAATTCCTGGAAATCCCTCCCTAACAGCACTGTCGGTGTATCTACACCACAGGGACATAATCCTGGAAAACCCTCCCTTACAGCACTGTGGGTGTTCCTGCACCACATGGACAATATCCTGGAACTTCATCGCGATCAGCACTGTGGGTGTAATTATACCACAGGGACAAAAGCATGCAACTCCCTCCCTAACAGCAGTGTGGATGGACCTACACAACAGGAACTTAATCCTGGAACAACCTACCAAACGGCACTGTGGTTGTACCTACACCAGATGGTCAAATTACTTGAATTACCTCCCTAACAGCACTGTGGGTGTACCTACATCACAGGGACAAAATCTTTGAACTCCCTACCAAACAGCACTTTGGGTGTACCTACACCTGAGGGACAAAATCCTGGAAATCCCTCCCTAACAGCACTGTGGGAGTACCAAAACCACAGCGACAGAATCCTGGAACTCCCTCCCTAACAGCATTGTGGGTGTACCTACACCACAGGGACAAAATCCTGGAAATAGCTCCCAAACAGCACTGTGGCTGTACCTACACCACAGGAACATAATCCTAGAACACCCTCCCGAACATCACTGTGTGTGTACCTACACCACAGGGACAAAATCATGGAAATCCCTCCTTCACAGCACTGTGGGTGTACCTACGACTAAGGGACAAAATCTTGGAACTCACTGCCTAACAGCACTGTTGGTGTACCTACGCCACAGGGACAAAATCCTGTTTCTCCGTCCCTAACAGCACTGTTGGTGTACCTACATCACAGGAACAAAATCAGGAACTCCATCACTATCAGCATTGTGGGTGTATTTGTACCACAGGGACAAAATCCTGCCACTCCCTCACTAACAGCACCGTGGGTGTACCTAAGCAACAGGGACATAATCCTGGAAATCCCTTCCTAACAACACTGTGGGTGTACCTACACCAGTGGGTCAAGTTACTGGAATTCGATCCCTAACAACACTGTTGGTGTACCTACTCCACAGGGACAAAATCCTGGAAATCCCTACCAGCACTGTTGGTGTACCTACACCACAGGGACAAAATCCTGGAACTCCCTACCAAACAGCACAGTGGTTGTACTTACGACACAGGGGCAAAATCTTGGAACTCCCTCCCTAAAAGCACTGTGGGTGTACCTACACCACAAGGACAAAATCTTGGAACTCGATCCCTAACAGCACTGTGGGAGAACCTACACCACAGGGACAAAATCTTGGAACTCCCTCCCTTACAGCACAGTGGGTGTACCCACACCACAGGGACAAATCCTGTTACTCCCTTCCTAACAGCACGGTGTGTGTACCTACACCACAGGGACAAAATCCTATAACTCCCTTCCTAACAGCACTGTGGGTGAACTTACAACACAGCGACAAAATCCTGGAACCCGCTCCCTAACAGCACTGTGGGTGAACCAACACCACAGCTACAAAATCCTGGAACACCCTCCCTAACAGCAGTGTGGGTATACCTACACCACAGGGACAAAATCCTGGAATTCCTCCCTAACAGCACTGTGGGTGTACCTACACCACAGCTACAAAATCCTGGAACACCCTCCCTAACAGCAGTGTGGGTGTACCTACACCACACGGACAAAATCCTGGAATTCCTCCCTAACAGCACTGTGGGTGTACCTACACCAGAGGGTAAAATCCTAGAACTCCCTAACAGCACTGTTGGTGTACCTACACCACAGAAACAAAATCCTGGAACTCCATCACTAACAGCACTGTGGGTGTACTTATACCACAGGGACAAATTCCTGCCACTCCCTCACTAACAGCAATGTGGGTGTACCTACACAACAGGGACATAATCCTGGAAATCCCTTCCAAACAACATTGAGGGTGTACCTTCACCAGTGGGTCAAATTACTGGAATTCGATCCCTAACAGCACTGTTTGTGTACCTACACCACAGGGACAAAATCCTGGAACTCTCTAAAAGCATTGTTGGTGTACCTACACCACAGGGACAAAATCCTGGAACTCCCTACCAAACAGCTCAGTGGTTGTACCTACGACACAGGGACAAAATCTTGGAATTCCCTCCCTAAAAGCACTGTGGGTGTACCTACACGACAGGGACCTAATCCTGGTACTCCCTAACAGCACTGTTGGTGTACTTACACCACAGGTACAAAATCCTGGAACTCCCTACCAAACAGCTCAGTGGTTGTACCTACGACACAGGGACAAAATCTTGGAATTCCCTCCCTAAAAGCACTGTGGATGTACCTACACCACAGGGACAAAATCCTGGAACTCCCTAAAAAACAGCATAGTGGTTGTACCTACGACACAGGGACAAAATCTTGGAACTACCTCCCTAACAGCACTGTAGGTGTACATACACCACAGGGACAAAATCTTGGAACTCCCTCCCTAACAGCACTGTGGGTGTACCTACACCACAGGGACAAAATTATGGAACTCCCTCCCTTACAGCACTGTGGGTGTACCTACGCCATAGGGACCTAAACTTGGAACTCCCTCCCTAACAACACTGTGGGTGTACCTACACCAGAGGGACAAAATCCTGCAACTCCCTCCTTAACAGCAATGTGGGTGTACCCACACCACAGGGACAAATCCTGGAACTCACTTCCTAACAGCGCTGTATGTGTACTTACACCACAGGGACAAAATCCTGGAACTCCCTTCCTAACAGCACTGTGGGTGAACCAACACCACAGCGACAAAATCCTGGAACTCCCTCCCTAACAGCACGGTGGGTGTACCTACACCACAGCGACAAAATCCTGGAACAGCCTCCCTAACAGCACTGTGGGTGTACCTACACCACAGGGACAAAATCCTGGAATTCCTCCCTAACAGCACTATGGGTGTAACTACACCAGAGGGACAAAATCCTAGAACTCCCTAACAGCACTGTGGGTGTACCTACACCACAGGGACAAAATCCTGGAACTCCCTCCCTAACAGCACTGTGGGTGTACCTACACCACAGGGACAAAATCCTGGAACTCCCTCCCTAAAAGCACTGTGGGTGTACCTACACCACAGGGACAAAATCCTGGAACTCCCTCCCTAACAACACTATGGGTGTACCAACACCACAGGGACAAAATCCTGGAACTCCCTCCCTAACAGCACTGTGGGTGTACCTACACCACAGGGACAATTGCCTGGAACTCCCTCCCTAACAGCACTGTGGATGTACCTACACCACAGGGACAAATTCCTGGAACTCCCAACCTAACAGCACTGTGGGTGTACCTCCAACACAGTGACAAAATCCTGGATCTCCCTCTTAACAGAACTGTGGGTGTACCTACACCACAGGGACCAAATCCTGAAACTCCCTCCCTAACACCACTGTGGGTGTACCTACACCACAGGGACAAATTTCCTGGAAATCCCTCTAACAGCACTGTGGGTGTCCCTACACCTCAGTTACAAAATCCAGGAACACTGCATAACAGCAGTGTGGGTATTTCTACACCACAGGGACAAAATCCTGGAAATCCCTCCCTAACAGCACTGTGGGTGTACCTACACCACAGGAACACAACCCTGGAACTCCCTCCCTAACAGCACTGTGGGTGTACCTACACCACAGGGACAAAATCTTGGAACTCCCTCCCTAACAGCACTGTGCGTGTACCTACACCACATGGATAAAATCCTGGAACTCCCTTCCTAACAGCACAGTGGGTGTATCTAAAGCTCAGGTACAAAATCCAGGACCACCCTGCATAACAACAGTCTGGATCTACATACACCACAGGGACATTCACCTGGATCTCCCTCATTAACAGCAATGTGAGGCAACCTACACCGCAGGAACAAAATCCTGGAAATTCCTCCCTAACAGCAGTGTGGGTGTGCCTACACCACAGGGTCAAAATCCTTTTTCTCCCTACCTAACAGCACTGTGGGTGTACCTACACCACAGGGACAAAATCCTGGAACTCCCCCAATAACAGCACTGTGCGTGTACGTACACCACACGGACAAAATCCTGGATCTCCCTCCCTAACAGCACTGTGGGTGTACCTGCACCACAGGGACAAAATCCTGGAACACCCTCCCTAACAGCACTGTAGGTGTCCCTAAACCACAGGGACAAACTCCTGGAACTCCCTCCCTAACAGCACTGTGGGTGTACCTACACCAAAGGGACAAAGGCTTGGAAAACCCTCCCTAACAGCACTGTCGGTGTACCTACACCACACAGACAAAATCCTGGAACTCTCTCCCTAACAGCGCTTTGGGTGAACCTACAACACAGGGACAAATTCCAGGAACTCCCTCCCTGAAAGCACTGTGGATTTACCTACATCATAGGCACAAAACACTGGAATACCCTCCCTAACAGCACTTTGGGTTTACCTACACAACGGGGACATAAACCTTGAAATCCCTCCCTAACAGCAATGTGGGTTTACCTACATCTGAGGGACAAATTATTGGACCACAATTCCTAACAGCACTGTAGGTGTACCTACAACACAGGGACAAAATCCTGGAACTCCCTCCCTAACAGCACTGTGGGTGTACCTACACCACAGGGACATACTCCTGGAACTCCCTAATTAACAGCAATGTGAGTAAACCTACACCGCAGGGACAAAATCTTGGAAATTCCTCCCTAACAGCATTGTGGGTGTAAATACACAAGAGGGACAAAATCCTGGAACTCCCTCCCTAACAGCACTGTGGATGTACGTCCACCACAGGGAAATATTCCTGGAACTCCCTCCCTAACAGCGCTGTGGGTGTACCTACGCCACTGGGACAAAATCCTGGAACTCCCTCCCAGCAGCACTGTGGGTATACCTGCACAAAACAAAAAAAGTCCTGGAATTCGCCCCCTAACAGCATTGTGGGTGTAGCTACACCAAAGAGACAAAATCCTGGAACTCCATCCCTAACAGCACTGTGGGTGTACCTAAACCACAGGGACATAATCCTGGAACTCCCTCCCTAACAGCACTGTGGGTGTACCTACACCACAGGGACATAATCCTAGAAATCCATCCCTAACAGCACTGTGGGTGTACCTGCACCACAGGGACAAAACCCAGGATCTCCCTCCCTAACAGCACTGTGGGTGTACCTAAACCACACAGACAAAATCCTGGAACTCTCTCCCTAACAGCGCTATGGGTGAAACTACACCACAGGGACAAAATCCAGGAACTCGAGCTCTAACAGCACTGTGGGTGTACCTACAGCCAATGTACAAAATCCTGGAACTCCCTCCCTGACAGCACTGTGGGTGTACCTACATCAGAGGGACAAATTACTGGAACACACTTCCTAACATCACTGTGGGTGTACCTACACAACGGGGACAAAATCCTGGAACTCCCTCCCTAACAGCGCTGTGGGTGTATCTACACCACAAGGACAAAACCCTGGAACACCTTCCCTAACAGCACTGTGGGTGTACCTACGACAGATGGACAAAATCCAGGAACTCACTTCCTAACAGCACTGTAGGTGTACCTATACCACAGGAACAAATTCCTGGAACTCCATCGCTTTCAGCATTGTAAGTGTACCTAAACCACAGGGACATAATCCTGGAAATACTTCCCTAACAGCACTGTGGGTGTACCTACACCACAGGGACAAAATCCTGGAAATCCGTCCCTAACAGCATTGAGGATGTACCTACAACACAGAGTCATAATCCTGGAACTCCCACCCTAACAATACTGTGGTTGTACCTAAACCACAGGGGCAAATTACTGGAATTACCTCCCAAAAAGCACTGTGTGTGTACCGACACCACAGAAACACAAACCTGGAGCTCCCTCTCAAAAAGCACTGTGGGTGTAGCTACAGCAAATGGACAAAATCCTGGAATGCCCTCCCTAACAGCACTGTGGGTGTACCTACACCACAGGGACAAAATCCTGGAACTCCCTCCCTAACAGCACTGTGAGTGTAGCTACAGCAAATGGACTAAATCCTGGAATTCCCTCCCTGAAAGCACTGTGGGTGTACCAACACCACACAGACAAAATCCTTGAACTCTCCATAACAGCGCTGTGGCTGAACCTATACCACAGGGACAAGATCCAGGAACTCCCTCCCTGAAAGCAGTGTGGGTGTACCAACATCACAGGGACAAAATCCTGGAACTCCCTCCCTAAGAGCACTGTGGATTTACCGACACCACAGGGACATAATCCTGAACATCCCTCCCTAACAGCACTGTGGGAGATCCAAAACCATAGGGACATATTCCTGGAACTCCCTCCCTAACAGCACTGTGGGTAAACCTACACCACAGTGACAAAAACCTGGAACTGCAGCGCTAACAGCACTGTGGTTTTACCTGGACAAAATCCTGGAATTCCCTACCTAACAGCACACTGTGTGTACCTACACCACAGGGACAAATTCCTGGAACTCCCTCCCAGCAGCACTGTGTGTGAACATACACCACAGGGATAAAATCCTGACCATCTCTCAAGAATAGCACTATGGGAGAACCGACACCACAGGGACACAATGCTGAAACTCCCTCCCTAACAGCATCTGAGTGCACCTAAACCACAGGGACAAAATCCTAGAACTGCAGCGCTAACAACACTGTGGTTTTTCCTGCATCAGCGGGACACAATTCTGGAATTCCCTACCTAACAGCACACTGTGTATACATACACCGCAGGGAGAAAATCCTGGAACTCCCTCCCTAACATCACTGTGGTTTTATGAACAACAAAGGAACAAAATCTTGGATCTCACTCACTAACAGCACTGTGGGTGTACCTACACCACTGGGAAAAAATCCAGGAAATCCCTCCATAACAGCACTGTGGGTGTACCTACAGCACAGGAACAAAATCCTTGAACTCCCTCCCTAACAGCACTGTGGGTGTACCTACACCACAGGGACAAATTCCAGGAACAGCCTCCTTAACAGCACTGTGGGTGTACCTGCACCACAGGGACAAATTCTAGGAACAACATCCCTAACAGCACTGTGCGTGTACCTACACCACAGGTACAATTTCCTGGAACTCCCACACTAACAGCATTGTCGGTGTATCTACACTACATGGAAAAAATCCTGGAACTCTCTCCCTAACAGCACTGTGGGTGTACCTACACCACAGGGACAAAATGCTGAAACTATCTCCCTAACAGCATGTGAGTGTACCTAAACCACAGGAACAAAATCCTGGAACTGCAGCGCTAACAGCACTGTGGTTTTTCCTGAATCACCGGGACACAATCCTGGAATTCCCTACCTAACAGCACACTGTGTGTACCTACACCACAGGGACAAAATCCTGGAACTCCTGCCCTAACAGCACAGTGGTTTTACCATTAACACAGGAACAAAATCCTGGATCTCACTCCCTAACAGCACTGTGGGTGTACCTACGACAGATGGACAAAATCCAGGAACTCACTTCCTAACAGCACTGTAGGTGTACCTATACCACAGGAACAAATTCCTGGAACTCCATCGCTTTCAGCATTGTAAGTGTACCTACACCACAGGGACAAAATCCTGGAAATCCGTCCCTAACAGCATTGAGGATGTACCTACAACACAGAGTCATAATCCTGGAACTCCCACCCTAACAATACTGTGGTTGTACCTAAACCACAGGGGCAAATTACTGGAATTACCTCCCAAAAAGCACTGTGTGTGTACCGACACCACAGAAACACAAACCTGGAGCTCCCTCTCAAAAAGCACTGTGGGTGTAGCTACAGCAAATGGACAAAATCCTGGAATGCCTTCCCTAACAGCACTGTGGGTGTACCTACACCACAGGGACAAAATCCTGGAACTCCCTCCCTAACAGCACTGTGAGTGTAGCTACAGCAAATGGACTAAATCCTGGAATTCCCTCCCTGAAAGCACTGTGGGTGTACCAACACCACACAGACAAAATCCTTGAACTCTCCATAACAGCGCTGTGGCTGAACCTATACCACAGGGACAAGATCCAGGAACTCCCTCCCTGAAAGCAGTGTGGGTGTACCAACATCACAGGGACAAAATCCTGGAACTCCCTCCCTAAGAGCACTGTGGATTTACCTACACCACAGGGACATAATCCTGAACATCCCTCCCTAACAGCACTGTGGGAGATCCAACACCATAGGGACATATTCCTGGAACTCCCTCCCTAACAGCACTGTGGGTAAACCTACACCACAGTGACAAAAACCTGGAACTGCAGCACTAACAGCACTGTGGTTTTACCTACATCACCTGGACAAAATCCTGGAATTCCCTACCTAACAGCACACTGTGTGTACCTACACCACAGGGACAAATTCCTGGAACTCCCTCCCTAACAGCACTGTGGTTTTACCAACATCACAGGAACAAAATCCTGGATCTCACTCCCTAACAGCACTGTGGGTGTACCTAAAACACTGGGAAAAAATCCTGGAAATCCCATCCTAACAGCACTGTGAATGTACCCACACCACACGGAATTAATCCTTAAACTCCCTGCCTAAAGCACTGTGGGTGTACCTAAAGCAGAGGAACAAAATCCTGCTTCTCATTTCCTATCAGCAATATTGGTGTACTTATACCACAGGGCCAAATTCCTGCCACTCCATCCCTAACAGCACTGTGGGTGTACTTACACCACAGTGACAAAATCCTGGAACTCCCTCCCTAACAGAACTGTGAGTGTACCTACACCACACGAACAAAATCCTGGAACTCCCTCCCTAACAGCACTGTGGATGTACCAACAACACAGTGACATAATCCTGGATCTCCCTCCCTAACAGCACTGTGGTTGTACCTACACCACAGGGACAAAATCAATGAACTCTCTCCCTAACAGTGCTGCAGGAGTACCTACTCCACAGGGACAAAATACTGGAACTCCATCCCTAACAGCACTGTGAATGTACCTACACCACTGGGACAAAATCCTGGAACTCCCTCCCTAACAGCACTGTGGTGTACCTACATCAAAGGGACAAATTCATGGAAAACCCTCCCTAACATCACTGTGGGTGTATTATACCACCGGGATAATATCCTGCAATTCCCCCCTAACATCAATGTGTGTGAACCTACACCACCGAGACATTTTCTGGAAATCCCTTCTTAACAACACAGTGGGCGTACCTACACCCCAGGGACAATTTCCTGGAACTACATCCCTAACAGCACTGTGGATGTACCTACACCACAGTGACAAAATCCTGGAACTCCCTCCATAAAAGCACTGTGGTTGTACCTACACCACAGGGACAAAATCCTGGAACTCCCTCCCTAACAGCACTGTGGGTGTACCTACACCACAGGGACAAATTCCACAAAATCCCTCCCTAACAGCACTGTGGGTGTACATACACCACTGGTACAAAATGCTGGAACTCCCTCCCTAACAGCACTGTGGGTGCACCTACAGCACAGGGACAAAATCCTGGAACTCCCTCCCTAACAGCACTGTTGGTGTATCTGCACTACAGGGACAAAATCCTGGAACTCACTCCCTAACAGCACTGTGGGTGTACCTACAGCACAGGGACAAAATCCTGGAACTCCCTCCCTAACAGCACTGTTGGTGTATCTGCACTACAGGGACAAAATCCTGGAACTCACTCCCTAACAGCACTGTGGGTGTACCTACACCACCGGGACAAATTCCAGGAACACCCTCCTTAACAGCACTGTGGGTGTACCTACACCACAGGGACAAAATCCTGGAACTCCCTCCCTAACAGCACTGTGGGTGTACCTACTCAGGGGCAAATTCCTGGAACTCCCTCCCTAACAGCACTGTGCGTGTACCTACACCACACGGACAATTTCCTGGAACTGCCACCCTAACAGCACTGTGGTTTTAGCTAAAGCACAGGAACAAAATCCTGGAAATCCCTCCCGAACAGCACTGTGGGTGTACCTACACCACAGGGACACAATGCTGAAACTCCCTCCCTAACAGCATGTGAGTGCACATAAACCACAGGGACAAAATCCTGGAACTGCAGCGCTAACAACTCTGTGGTTTTTCCTGCATCACCGGGACACAATTCTGGAATTCCCTACCTAACAGCACACTGTGTATACCTACACCGCAGGGAGAAAATCCTGGAACTCCCTCCCTAACATCACTGTGGTTTTACAAACAACAGAGGAACAAAATCTTGGATCTCACTCCCTAACAGCACTGTGGGTGTACCTACAGCACTGGGAAAAAATCCTGGAAATCCCTTCCGAACAGCATTGTGAGTGTACCCACACCACAAGAAATAAATCCTTAAACTCCCTCCCGAACAGCACTATGGATGTTCCTACACCTCAGGTACAAAATCCTGGTTCTCATTTCTTATCAGCACTGTGGGTGTACATATATCACAGGGACAAATTCCTGCCAATCCCTCCCTAACAGCACTGTGTGTGAACATACACCACAGTGACAAAATCCTGAACATCCCTCCCTAACAGCACTGTGGGACAATGTACACCACAGGGACATAATCCTGGAACTCCCTCCCTTACAGCACTGTGTGTGAACCTACACCACAGGGACACAATCCTGGAACTCACTCCCTAACAGCGCTGTGAGTGTACATACACCACAGGGACAAAATCCTTGAATTCGTTCCCTAACGTCACTGCGGTTGTACCAACACCACAGTGACAATATCCTGGAACACACTCCCTAACAGCACTGTGGGAGTACCTACATCAGAGGGACAAATTCCTGGAACTCCCTCCCTAACAGCACTGTGGATCTACTTATACCACAGGGATAAAATCCTGCAACTCCCACCCTAACATCAGTGTGGGTGAACCTAAACCACAGGGACATTTTTCTGGAAATCCCTTCATAACACACTGTTGGTGTACTACACCACAGGGACAATTTCCTGGAACTACATCCCTAACAGCACTGTGGTTGTACGTACAACACAGGGACAAAATCCTGGAACTCCCGCCATAACAGCACTGTGGCTGTACCTACAGCACATGGACAAAATCCTTAAACTCCCTCCTTAACAGCACTGTGGGAGTAACTACACCACAGGGACAAATTCCAGGAATACCCTCCTTAACAGCACTGTGGGTGTCCCTGCACCAGAGGGACAAATTCCAGGAACAACCTCCCTAACAGCACTGTGGGTGTACCTACACCACAGGGACAATTTCCTGGAACTCCCACCCTAACAGCACTGTGGGTGTATCTACACCACCCTGAAAAAATCCTGGAACTCTCTCCCTAACAGCACTGTGGGAGTACCTAAACCACAGGGACAAAATTCTGGAAATGCAGCGCTAACAGCACTGTGGTTTTTCCTGCATCACCGGGACACATTCCTGGAATTCCCTACCTAACAGCACATGGTGTGTACCTACACCACAGGGACAAAATCCTGGAACTCTCTCCCTAACAGCACTGTGTGTGTACCTACACCAGAGGGAAAAAATCCAGGAACTCCCTCCCTAACAGCACTGTGGGTTTGCCTACAACAAAGGAACAAAATCCTGGAACTCCCTCCCTAACAGCACTGTGGGTGTACCTACACCACAGGGACAAAATCCTGGAACTCCCACCATAACAGCACTGTGGATGTACTTACACCACAGGGACAAAATCCAGGAACTCCCACCATAACAGCACTGTGGATGTACCTACACCACAGGGACAAAATCCAGGAACTCCCTCCATAACAGCATTGTGGATGTAGCTACACCACAGGGACAAAATCCTGGAACTCTCTCCCTAACAGCACTGTGAGTGTACCTACTCCTCAGGGACAAAATCCTGGAACTCCCTCCCTAACAGCACTCTGGGTGTACCTACACCACAGGGATAAAATGATGGAACTCCCATCCTAACAGCACTATGGGTGTACCAACACCACAGGGACAAAATCCTGGAACTCACTCCCTAACAGCAGTGCGGGTGTACCTACACAACAGGGTCAAAATACTGTAATTCGCTCCCTAACAGCACTCTGGGTGTTCCTACACCACTGGGTCAAAATCCTGGAACTCACTCGCTAACAACGCTGTGGGTGTACATACACAACTGGGTCAAAATCCTGGAACTCCCACCCTAACAGCGCTGTGGGTGTACCTAAACCACATGGTCAAAAACCTGGAAATCCCTCCTTAACAGCACTGTGGGTATACCTACACCACAGGGACAAAATCTTGGAACTCTCTCCCTAAAAGCACTGTTGGTGTAACTACACCACAGGGACAAAATCCTGGTACTCACTTCCTATCAGCACTGTGGGAGTACTTATACAACAGGGACAAATTCCTGCCACTCCCTCCCTAACAGCACATTGGTTGTACCTACATGACATGGACAAAATCCTGAAACTCCCTCCCTAACAGCAATGTCGGTGTACCTACACCAAAGGGACAAATTCCTGGGACTCCCTCCCTAAAAGCACTGTGGGTGTACATACACCACAGGGACAAAATCCTGCAACTCCCATTCAAAATGCACAGTGGGTGTACCTACACCACAGGGACAAATGCCTGGAAATCCCTCCCTTACATCACTGGGAGTGAACATACAAAAAGGGACATAATCCTGAACATCCCTCCCTAACAGCACTGTGGGAGATCCTGCACCACAGGGACATAATCCTGGAACTACCTCCCTAAAAGCTCTGTGTGTGTACCTACACCACAGGGACAAACTCCTGGAACTCCATCCCTAACAGCACGGTGGATGTACCTACACCACAGTTTCAAATCCTGGAAGACCCTCCTTAACAGCACTATGGATGTTCCTACACCACAGGGACAAAATCCAGGAACTCCCTCCATAACAGCAGTGTGGATGTACCTACACCACAGGGACAAAATCCTGGAACTCCCTCCCTAAAAGCACTGTGGGTGTACCTACACCACAGGGACAAAATTCTGGAACTCCCACCATAACAGCACTGTGGATGTATCTACACCACAGGGACAAAATCCTGGAACTTCCACCATAACAGCACTGTGGATGTACTTACACCACAGGGACAAAATCCAGGGACTCCCACCATAACAGCACTGTGGATGTACCTACACCACAGGGACAAAATCCAGGAACTCCCTCCATAACAGCATTGTGGATGTAGCTACACCACAGGGACAAAATCCTGGAACTCTCTCCCTAACAGCACTGTGAGTGTACCTACTCCTCAGGGACAAAATCCTGGAACTCCCTCCCTAACAGCACTCTGGGTGTACCTACACCACAGGGATAAAATGATGGAACTCCCATCCTAATAGCACTATTGGTGTACCCACACCACAGGGACAAAATCCTGGAACTCACTCCCTAACAGCAGTGCGGGTGTACCTACACAACAGGGTCAAAATACTGGAATTCGCTCCCTAACAGCACTCTGGGTGTTCCTACACCACTGGGTCAAAATCCTGGAACTCACTCGCTAACAACGCTGTGGGTGTACATACACAACTGGGTCAAAATCCTGGAACTCCCACCCTAACAGCGCTGTGGGTGTACCTACACCACAGGGACAAATTCCTGGAAATCCCTCCTTAACAGCACTGTGGGTATACCTACACCACAGGGACAAAATCTTGGAACTCTCTCCCTAAAAGCACTGTTGGTATAACTACACCACAGGGACAAAATCCTGGTACTCACTTCCTATCAGCACTGTGGGAGTACTTATACAACAGGGACAAATTCCTGCCACTCCCTCCCTAACAGCACATTGGTTGTACCTACATGACATGGACAAAATCCTGAAACTCCCTCCCTAACAGCAATGTCGGTGTACCTACACCAAAGGGACAAATTCCTGGAACTCCCTCCCTAAAAGCACTGTGGGTGCAGCTACTCAGGGACAAAATCATGGAACTCCCTCTCTCACAGCACTGTGGATGTACATACACCACAGGGACAAAATCCTGCAACTCCCATCCTAAATGCACAGTGGGTGTACCTACACCACAGGGACAAATGCCTGGAAATTCCTCCCTTACATCACTGTGTGTGAACATACAAACAGGGACATAATCCTGAACATCCCTCCCTAACAGCACTGTGGGAGATCCTGCACCACAGGGACATAATCCTGGAACCACCTCCCTAAAAGCTCTGTGTGTGTACCTACACCACAGGTACAAAATCCTGGAACTCCATCCCTAACAGCACAGTGGATGTACCTACACCACAGTTTCAAATCCTGGAAGACCCTCCTTAACAGCACTATGGATGTTCCTACACCACAGGGACAAAATCCAGGAACTCCCTCCATAACAGCACTGTGTATGTACCTACACCACAGGGACAAAATCCTGGAACTCCCTCCCTAACAGCACTGTGGGTGTACCTACACCACAGGAATAAAAATCCTGGAACTACCTCCCTAACAGCACTGTGGGTGTACCTACACCACAGGGACAAAATCCTGGAACTCCCAGCATAACAGCACTGTGGATGTATCTACACCACAGGGACAAAATCCAGGAACTCCCTCCATAACAGCACTGTGGATGTACCTACACCACAGGGACAAAATCCTGGAACTCCCTCCCTAACAGCACTGTGGGTGTACCTACACCACAGGAATAAAATCCTGGAAATACCTCCCTAACAGCACTGTGGGTGTACCTACACCACAGGGACAAAATCCTGGAACTCCCACCATAACAGCACTGTGGATGTATCTACACCACAGGGACAAAATCCTGGAACTCCCACCATAACAGCACTGTGGATGTACTTACACCACAGGGACAAAATCCAGGAACTCCCACCATAACAGCACTGTGGATGTAACTACACCACAGGGACAAAATCCAGGAACTCCCTCCATAACAGCATTGTGGATGTAGCTACACCACAGGGACAAAATCCTGGAACTCTCTCCCTAACAGCACTGTGAGTGTACCTACTCCTCAGGGACAAAATCCTGGAACTCACTCCCTAACAGCAGTGCGGGTGTACCTACACAACAGGGTCAAAATACTGGAATTCGCTCCCTAACAGCACTCTGGGTGTTCCTACACCACTGGGTCAAAATCCTGGAACTCACTCGCTAACAACGCTATGGGTGTACATACACAACTGGGTCAAAATCCTGGAACTCCCACCCTAACAGCGCTGTGGGTGTACCTAAACCACATGGTCAAAAACCTGGAAATCCCTCCTTAACAGCACTGTGGGTATACCTACACCACAGGGACAAAATCTTGGAACTCTCTCCCTAAAAGCACTGTGGGTGTACCTACACCACAGGGACAAAATCTTGGAACTCTCTCCCTAAAAGCACTGTTGGTGTAACTACACCACAGGGACAAAATCCTGGTACTCACTTCCTATCAGCACTGTTGGAGTACTTATACAACAGGGACAAATTCCTGCCACTCCCTCCCTAACAGCACATTGGTTGTACCTACATGACATGGACAAAATCCTGAAACTCCCTCCCTAACAGCAATGTCGGTGTACCTACACCACAGGGACAAATTCCTGGAACTCCCTCCCTAAAAGCATTGTGGGTGCAGCTACTCAGGGACAAAATCATGGAACTCCCTCTCTCACAGCACTGTGGGTGTACCTACACCACAGGGACAAAATCCTAGAACTCCCTCCTAAACAGCACTGTGGGTGTACATACACCACAGGGAAAAAATCCTGTAACTCCCTCCCAACAGCGCTGAGGGTGTACCTACACCACAGGGACAAAATCATGCAACTCCCATCCTAAATGCACAGTGGGTGTACCTACACCACAGGGACAAATGCCTGGAAATCCCTCCCTTACATCACTGTGTGTGAACATACAACACAGGGACATAATCCTGAACATCCCTCCCTAACAGCACTGTGGGAGATCCTGCAGCACAGGGACATTATCCTGGAACTACCTCCCTAAAAGCTCTGTGTGTGTACCTACACCACAGGTACCAAATCCTGGAACTCCATCCCTAACAGCACGGTGGATGTACCTACACCACAGTTTCAAATCCTGGAAGACCCTCCTTAACAGCACTATGGATGTTCCTACACCACAGGGACAAAATCCAGGAACTCCCTCCATAACAGCACTGTGGACGTACCTACACCACAGGGACAAAATCCTGGAACTCCCTCCCTAACAGCACTGTGGGTGTACCTACACCACAGGAACAAAATCCTGGAACTACCTCCCTAACAGCAATGTGGGTGTACATACACCACTTAGACAAAATCATGGAACTCCCTCCCTAACAGCACTGTGGGAGTACCTACACCACAGGGAAAAATCCTGGAAACCCTCCCTAAAGGCACTGTGGGACAATGTACACCTCAGGGACAAAATCCTGGAACTCCCTCCCTAACAGCACTGTGTGGGTACCTACACCACAGGGACAAAATCCACGAACTCCCACGCTTACAGCAATGTGGGTGCACCTACACCACACGGACAAAATCCTGGAACTCCCTCCCTAACAGCATTGTGGTTGTATCTACACGAAACGCATAAAATCCTGGAACTCACTCCCTAACAGCGCTATGAGTTTACCTAAACCACAGGGAAAAAAATCTTTGAATTCGCTCCCTAACATCACTTTGGTTGTACCTACACCACAGTGACAATATCCTGGAAATCACTGCCTAACAGCACTGTGGGTATACCTACATCAGAGGGACAAATTCCTGGAACTCCCTCCCTAACAGCACTGTGGGTCTACTTATAACACAGGGATAAAATCCTGCAACACCCTCCCTAACGTCAGTGTGTGTGAACATACACCACAGGGACATTTTTCTGGAAATCCCTTCTTAACAACACTGTGGATGTACCTACAGCACAGGGACAAAATCCTGGAACTCCCTCCCTAACAACACTGTGGATGTACCTACACCACATGGACAAAATCCTGGAACTCGCTCCCTAACAGCACTGTGGGTGTACCTACACCACAGGGACAAATTCCACGAACTCTCTCCCTAACAGCACTGTGGGAGTACCTACACCAGAGGGAAAAAATCCTGGAACTCCCTCCCTAACAGCACTGTGGGACAATGTACACCACAGGGACATAATCGTGGATCTCCCTCCCTAACAGCACTGTGTGTGTACCTACACCACAGGGACAAAATCCAGGAACTCCCACCCTAACAGCAATGTGGGTGTACCGACACCACACGGACAAAATCCTGGAACTCCCTCCCTAACAGCATTGTGGTTGAATCTACATGATATGCATAAAATCCTGGAATTCACTCCCTGACAGCGCTGTGAGTGTACCTACACCACAGAGAAAAAATCTTTGAATTCGCTCCCTAACATCACTGTGGTTGTACCTACACCAAGGTGACAATATCCTGGAAATCATTCCCTAACAGCACTGTGGGTGTACCTACATCAGAGGGACAAATTCCTGGAACTCCCTCCCTAACAGCACTGTGGGACTACTTATACCAAAGGGATAAAATAATGCAACTCCCTCCCAAACATCAGTGTAAGTGAACCTACACCACAGGGACATTTTTCTGGAAATCCCTTCTTAACAACACTTGGGTGAACCTACACTTCAGGGACATTTTCCTGGAACTACATCCCTAACAGCACTGTGGATGTACCTACAGCACAGGGACAAAATCCTGGAAATCCCTCCATAAGAGCACTGTGGGTGTACCTACACCACAGGGACAAAATCCTGGAAATCCCTCCTTAACAGCTTTGTGGGTGTACCTACACCACAGGGACAAAATCCTGGTAATCACTTCCTATCAGCAATGTTGGAGCACTTATACCACAGGGACAAATTCCTGCCACTCCCTCCCTAACAGTACAGTGGGTGTACCTACATGACATGGACAAAATCCTGAAACACCCTCCCTAACAGCAGTGTCGGTGTACCTACACCACAGGGACAAACTCCTTGAACTCCCTCCCTAAAAGCAGTGTGGGTGTACCTGCACCACAGGGACAAATTCCAGGAACATCCTCCCTAACAGCACTGTGCGTGTCCCTACACCACAGGGACAATTTCCTGGAATTCCCACCCTAACAGCATTGTGGGTGTATCTACATATCAGGAACAAGATCGTGGAACTCTCTCCCGAACAGCACTGTGGGTTTGCCTACAACAAAGGAACAAAATCCTGGAACTCTCTCCCTAACAGCACTGTGGAAGTACCTACACCACAGGGACAAAATCCAGGAACTCCCACCATAACAGCACTGTGGATGTACCTACACCACAGGGACAAAATCCAGGAACTCCCTCCATAACAGCACTGTGGACGTAGCTACACCACAGGGAAGAAATCCTGGAACTCACTCCCTAAAAGCACTGTGAGTGTACATTCTCTTCTGGGACAAAATCCTGGAACTCCCTCCCTAACAGCACTGTGGGTGTACCTTCACTACAGGGATAAAATCCTGGAACTCCCATCCTAACAGCTCTGTGGGTGTACCTACACCACAGTGACAAAATCCAGGAACACCCTCCATAACAGCACTGTGGATGTACCTACACCACAGTGACAAAATCCTGGAACTCCCTCCCTAACAGCACTGTGGGTGTACCTACACCACAGGGAAAAAATGGTGGAACTCCCTCCCTAACAGCACTGTAGGACAGTGTACAACGCAGGGACATAATCCTGGAACTCCCTCCCTAACATCACTGTGTGTGTACCTACACCACAGGGACAAAATCCAGGACTCCCACCCTAACAGCAATGTGGGTGCACCTACACCACACGGACAAAATCCTGGAACTCCCTCCCTAACAGCATTGTGGTTGTATCTACGCGACACAAATAAAATCCTGGAAATCACTCCCTAACAGCGCTGTGAGTTTACCTACACCACAGGGAAAAAATCTTTGATTCGCTCCCTAACATCACTACGGTTGTACCTACACCAAAGTGACAATATCCTGGAAATCACTCCCTTACGGCACTGTGGGTGTACCTACATCAGAGGGACAAATTCTTGGAACTCCCTCCCTAACAGCACTGTGGGTGTACCTACACCACATGGATAAAATCCTGGAACTCCCACGCTAACAGCACTGTGGGTGTACCTACACAAGAGGGTCAAAATACTGGAATTCGCTCCCTAACAGGACTGTGGGTGTTCCTACACCACAGGGTCAAAAACCTGGAACTCACTCCCTAACAACGCTGTGGGTGCACCTACACAACAGGGTCAAAATCCTGGAACTCCCTCCCTAACAGCGCTGTGGGTAGACCTAAACCACATGGTCAAAATCCTGGAAGTCATTCCCTAACAGCACTGTGTGTGTACCTACACCAGAGGGACAAAATCCTGGAACTCCCACCCTAACAGCATTGTGGGTGTACCCACACCACAGGGACAAAATCCTGGAACTCCCTCCCTAACAGCACTGTGGGTGTACCTACACAAGAGGGTCAAAATACTGGAATTCCATCCCTAATAGCACTGTGGGTGTTCCTACACCACAGGGTCAAAAACCTGGAACTCACTCCCTAACAACGCTGTGGGTGTACCTACACAACAGGGTCAAAATCCTGGAACTCCCTCCCTAACAGCACTGTGGGACTACTTATACCAAAGGGATAAAATCATGCAACTCCCTCCCAAACATCAGTGTAAGTGAACCTACACCACAGGGACATTTTTCTGGAAATCCCTTCTTAACAACACTTGGGTGAACCTACACTTCAGGGACATTTTCCTGGAACTACATCCCTAACAGCACTGTGGATGTACCTACAGCACAGGGACAAAATCCTGGAAATCCCTCCATAAGAGCACTGTGGGTGTACCTACACCACAGGGACAAAATCCTGGAAATCCCTCCTTAACAGCTTTGTGGGTGTACCTACACCACAGGGACAAAATTCTGGTAATCACTTCCTATCAGCAATGTTGGAGCACTTATACCACAGGGACAAATTCCTGCCACTCCCTCCCTAACAGTACAGTGGGTGTACCTACATGACATGGACAAAATCCTGAAACACCCTCCCTAACAGCAGTGTCGGTGTACCTACACCACAGGGACAAACTCCTTGAACTCCCTCCCTAAAAGCAGTGTGGGTGTACCTGCACCACAGGGACAAATTCCAGGAACATCCTCCCTAACAGCACTGTGCGTGTCCCTACACCACAGGGACAATTTCCTGGAATTCCCACCCTAACAGCATTGTGGGTGTATCTACATATCAGGAACAAGATCGTGGAACTCTCTCCCGAACAGCACTGTGGGTTTGCCTACAACAAAGGAACAAAATCCTGGAACTCTCTCCCTAACAGCACTGTGGAAGTACCTACACCACAGGGACAAAATCCAGGAACTCCCACCATAACAGCACTGTGGATGTACCTACACCACAGGGACAAAATCCAGGAACTCCCTCCATAACAGCACTGTGGACGTAGCTACACCACAGGGAAGAAATCCTGGAACTCACTCCCTAAAAGCACTGTGAGTGTACATTCTCTTCTGGGACAAAATCCTGGAACTCCCTCCCTAACAGCACTGTGGGTGTACCTTCACTACAGGGATAAAATCCTGGAACTCCCATCCTAACAGCTCTGTGGGTGTACCTACACCACAGTGACAAAATCCAGGAACACCCTCCATAACAGCACTGTGGATGTACCTACACCACAGTGACAAAATCCTGGAACTCCCTCCCTAACAGCACTGTGGGTGTACCTACACCACAGGGAAAAAATGGTGGAACTCCCTCCCTAACAGCACTGTAGGACAGTGTACAACGCAGGGACATAATCCTGGAACTCCCTCCCTAACATCACTGTGTGTGTACCTACACCACAGGGACTAAATCCAGGACTCCCACCCTAACAGCAATGTGGGTGCACCTACACCACACGGACAAAATCCTGGAACTCCCTCCCTAACAGCATTGTGGTTGTATCTACGCGACACAAATAAAATCCTGGAAATCACTCCCTAACAGCGCTGTGAGTTTACCTACACCACAGGGAAAAAATCTTTGATTCGCTCCCTAACATCACTACGGTTGTACCTACACCAAAGTGACAATATCCTGGAAATCACTCCCTTACGGCACTGTGGGTGTACCTACATCAGAGGGACAAATTCTTGGAACTCCCTCCCTAACAGCACTGTGGGTGTACCTACACCACATGGATAAAATCCTGGAACTCCCACGCTAACAGCACTGTGGGTGTACCTACACAAGAGGGTCAAAATACTGGAATTCGCTCCCTAACAGGACTGTGGGTGTTCCTACACCACAGGGTCAAAAACCTGGAACTCACTCCCTAACAACGCTGTGGGTGCACCTACACAACAGGGTCAAAATCCTGGAACTCCCTCCCTAACAGCGCTGTGGGTAGACCTAAACCACATGGTCAAAATCCTGGAAGTCATTCCCTAACAGCACTGTGTGTGTACCTACACCAGAGGGACAAAATCCTGGAACTCCCACCCTAACAGCATTGTGGGTGTACCCACACCACAGGGACAAAATCCTGGAACTCCCTCCCTAACAGCACTGTGGGTGTACCTACACAAGAGGGTCAAAATACTGGAATTCCATCCCTAATAGCACTGTGGGTGTTCCTACACCACAGGGTCAAAAACCTGGAACTCACTCCCTAACAACGCTGTGGGTGTACCTACACAACAGGGTCAAAATCCTGGAACTCCCTCCCTAACAGCACTGTGGGACTACTTATACCAAAGGGATAAAATCAAGCAACTCCCTCCCAAACATCAGTGTAAGTGAACCTACACCACAGGGACATTTTTCTGGAAATCCCTTCTTAACAACACTTGGGTGAACCTACACTTCAGGGACATTTTCCTGGAACTACATCCCTAACAGCACTGTGGATGTACCTACAGCACAGGGACAAAATCCTGGAAATCCCTCCATAAGAGCACTGTGGGTGTACCTACACCACAGGGACAAAATCCTGGAAATCCCTCCTTAACAGCTTTGTGGGTGTACCTACACCACAGGGACAAAATCCTGGAACTCCCTCCCTAACAGCACTGTGGGTGTACCTACACCACAGGAACAAAATCCTGGAACTACCTCCCTAACAGCAATGTGGGTGTACATACACCACTTAGACAAAATCATGGAACTCCCTCCCTAACAGCACTGTGGGAGTACCTACACCACAGGGAAAAATCCTGGAAACCCTCCCTAAAGGCACTGTGGGACAATGTACACCTCAGGGACAAAATCCTGGAACTCCCTCCCTAACAGCACTGTGTGGGTACCTACACCACAGGGACAAAATCCACGAACTCCCACGCTTACAGCAATGTGGGTGCACCTACACCACACGGACAAAATCCTGGAACTCCCTCCCTAACAGCATTGTGGTTGTATCTACACGAAACGCATAAAATCCTGGAACTCACTCCCTAACAGCGCTATGAGTTTACCTAAACCACAGGGAAAAAAATCTTTGAATTCGCTCCCTAACATCACTTTGGTTGTACCTACACCACAGTGACAATATCCTGGAAATCACTGCCTAACAGCACTGTGGGTATACCTACATCAGAGGGACAAATTCCTGGAACTCCCTCCCTAACAGCACTGTGGGTCTACTTATAACACAGGGATAAAATCCTGCAACACCCTCCCTAACGTCAGTGTGTGTGAACATACACCACAGGGACATTTTTCTGGAAATCCCTTCTTAACAACACTGTGGGTGTACCTACACGTCAGGGAAAATTTCCTGGAACAGCCTCCCTAACAGCACTGTGGATGTACCTACAGCACAGGGACAAAATCCTGGAACTCCCGCCATAACAGCACTGTGGATGTACCTACACCACATGGACAAAATCCTGGAACTCGCTCCCTAACAGCACTGTGGGTGTACCTACACCACAGGGACAAATTCCACGAACTCTCTCCCTAACAGCACTGTGGGAGTACCTACACCAGAGGGAAAAAATCCTGGAACTCCCTCCCTAACAGCACTGTGGGACAATGTACACCACAGGGACATAATCGTGGATCTCCCTCCCTAACAGCACTGTGTGTGTACCTACACCACAGGGACAAAATCCAGGAACTCCCACCCTAACAGCAATGTGGGTGTACCGACACCACACGGACAAAATCCTGGAACTCCCTCCCTAACAGCATTGTGGTTGAATCTACATGATATGCATAAAATCCTGGAATTCACTCCCTGACAGCGCTGTGAGTGTACCTACACCACAGAGAAAAAATCTTTGAATTCGCTCCCTAACATCACTGTGGTTGTACCTACACCAAGGTGACAATATCCTGGAAATCATTCCCTAACAGCACTGTGGGTGTACCTACATCAGAGGGACAAATTCCTGGAACTCCCTCCCTAACAGCACTGTGGGACTACTTATACCAAAGGGATAAAATAATGCAACTCCCTCCCAAACATCAGTGTAAGTGAACCTACACCACAGGGACATTTTTCTGGAAATCCCTTCTTAACAACACTTGGGTGAACCTACACTTCAGGGACATTTTCCTGGAACTACATCCCTAACAGCACTGTGGATGTACCTACAGCACAGGGACAAAATCCTGGAAATCCCTCCATAAGAGCACTGTGGGTGTACCTACACCACAGGGACAAAATCCTGGAAATCCCTCCTTAACAGCTTTGTGGGTGTACCTACACCACAGGGACAAAATCCTGGTAATCACTTCCTATCAGCAATGTTGGAGCACTTATACCACAGGGACAAATTCCTGCCACTCCCTCCCTAACAGTACAGTGGGTGTACCTACATGACATGGACAAAATCCTGAAACACCCTCCCTAACAGCAGTGTCGGTGTACCTACACCACAGGGACAAACTCCTTGAACTCCCTCCCTAAAAGCAGTGTGGGTGTACCTGCACCACAGGGACAAATTCCAGGAACATCCTCCCTAACAGCACTGTGCGTGTCCCTACACCACAGGGACAATTTCCTGGAATTCCCACCCTAACAGCATTGTGGGTGTATCTACATATCAGGAACAAGATCGTGGAACTCTCTCCCGAACAGCACTGTGGGTTTGCCTACAACAAAGGAACAAAATCCTGGAACTCTCTCCCTAACAGCACTGTGGAAGTACCTACACCACAGGGACAAAATCCAGGAACTCCCACCATAACAGCACTGTGGATGTACCTACACCACAGGGACAAAATCCAGGAACTCCCTCCATAACAGCACTGTGGACGTAGCTACACCACAGGGAAGAAATCCTGGAACTCACTCCCTAAAAGCACTGTGAGTGTACATTCTCTTCTGGGACAAAATCCTGGAACTCCCTCCCTAACAGCACTGTGGGTGTACCTTCACTACAGGGATAAAATCCTGGAACTCCCATCCTAACAGCTCTGTGGGTGTACCTACACCACAGTGACAAAATCCAGGAACACCCTCCATAACAGCACTGTGGATGTACCTACACCACAGTGACAAAATCCTGGAACTCCCTCCCTAACAGCACTGTGGGTGTACCTACACCACAGGGAAAAAATGGTGGAACTCCCTCCCTAACAGCACTGTAGGACAGTGTACAACGCAGGGACATAATCCTGGAACTCCCTCCCTAACATCACTGTGTGTGTACCTACACCACAGGGACAAAATCCAGGACTCCCACCCTAACAGCAATGTGGGTGCACCTACACCACACGGACAAAATCCTGGAACTCCCTCCCTAACAGCATTGTGGTTGTATCTACGCGACACAAATAAAATCCTGGAAATCACTCCCTAACAGCGCTGTGAGTTTACCTACACCACAGGGAAAAAATCTTTGATTCGCTCCCTAACATCACTACGGTTGTACCTACACCAAAGTGACAATATCCTGGAAATCACTCCCTTACGGCACTGTGGGTGTACCTACATCAGAGGGACAAATTCTTGGAACTCCCTCCCTAACAGCACTGTGGGTGTACCTACACCACATGGATAAAATCCTGGAACTCCCACGCTAACAGCACTGTGGGTGTACCTACACAAGAGGGTCAAAATACTGGAATTCGCTCCCTAACAGGACTGTGGGTGTTCCTACACCACAGGGTCAAAAACCTGGAACTCACTCCCTAACAACGCTGTGGGTGCACCTACACAACAGGGTCAAAATCCTGGAACTCCCTCCCTAACAGCGCTGTGGGTAGACCTAAACCACATGGTCAAAATCCTGGAAGTCATTCCCTAACAGCACTGTGTGTGTACCTACACCAGAGGGACAAAATCCTGGAACTCCCACCCTAACAGAAGTTTGGGTGTACCCACACCACAGGGACAAAATCCTGGAACTCCCTCCCTAACAGCACTGTGGGTGTACCTACACAAGAGGGTCAAAATACTGGAATTCCATCCCTAATAGCACTGTGGGTGTTCCTACACCACAGGGTCAAAAACCTGGAACTCACTCCCTAACAACGCTGTGGGTGTACCTACACAACAGGGTCAAAATCCTGGAACTCCCTCCCTAACAGCACTGTGGGACTACTTATACCAAAGGGATAAAATCATGCAACTCCCTCCCAAACATCAGTGTAAGTGAACCTACACCACAGGGACATTTTTCTGGAAATCCCTTCTTAACAACACTTGGGTGAACCTACACTTCAGGGACATTTTCCTGGAACTACATCCCTAACAGCACTGTGGATGTACCTACAGCACAGGGACAAAATCCTGGAAATCCCTCCATAAGAGCACTGTGGGTGTACCTACACCACAGGGACAAAATCCTGGAAATCCCTCCTTAACAGCTTTGTGGGTGTACCTACACCACAGGGACAAAATTCTGGTAATCACTTCCTATCAGCAATGTTGGAGCACTTATACCACAGGGACAAATTCCTGCCACTCCCTCCCTAACAGTACAGTGGGTGTACCTACATGACATGGACAAAATCCTGAAACACCCTCCCTAACAGCAGTGTCGGTGTACCTACACCACAGGGACAAACTCCTTGAACTCCCTCCCTAAAAGCAGTGTGGGTGTACCTGCACCACAGGGACAAATTCCAGGAACATCCTCCCTAACAGCACTGTGCGTGTCCCTACACCACAGGGACAATTTCCTGGAATTCCCACCCTAACAGCATTGTGGGTGTATCTACATATCAGGAACAAGATCGTGGAACTCTCTCCCGAACAGCACTGTGGGTTTGCCTACAACAAAGGAACAAAATCCTGGAACTCTCTCCCTAACAGCACTGTGGAAGTACCTACACCACAGGGACAAAATCCAGGAACTCCCACCATAACAGCACTGTGGATGTACCTACACCACAGGGACAAAATCCAGGAACTCCCTCCATAACAGCACTGTGGACGTAGCTACACCACAGGGAAGAAATCCTGGAACTCACTCCCTAAAAGCACTGTGAGTGTACATTCTCTTCTGGGACAAAATCCTGGAACTCCCTCCCTAACAGCACTGTGGGTGTACCTTCACTACAGGGATAAAATCCTGGAACTCCCATCCTAACAGCTCTGTGGGTGTACCTACACCACAGTGACAAAATCCAGGAACACCCTCCATAACAGCACTGTGGATGTACCTACACCACAGTGACAAAATCCTGGAACTCCCTCCCTAACAGCACTGTGGGTGTACCTACACCACAGGGAAAAAATGGTGGAACTCCCTCCCTAACAGCACTGTAGGACAGTGTACAACGCAGGGACATAATCCTGGAACTCCCTCCCTAACATCACTGTGTGTGTACCTACACCACAGGGACAAAATCCAGGACTCCCACCCTAACAGCAATGTGGGTGCACCTACACCACACGGACAAAATCCTGGAACTCCCTCCCTAACAGCATTGTGGTTGTATCTACGCGACACAAATAAAATCCTGGAAATCACTCCCTAACAGCGCTGTGAGTTTACCTACACCACAGGGAAAAAATCTTTGATTCGCTCCCTAACATCACTACGGTTGTACCTACACCAAAGTGACAATATCCTGGAAATCACTCCCTTACGGCACTGTGGGT
This sequence comes from Carcharodon carcharias, assembly GCF_017639515.1. Lineage (NCBI taxonomy): Eukaryota > Metazoa > Chordata > Chondrichthyes > Lamniformes > Lamnidae > Carcharodon > Carcharodon carcharias. The sequence goes on along the minus strand of NW_024470822.1, from coordinate 157,743 downwards.
GTACCTACATCAGAGGGACAAATTCTTGGAACTCCCTCCCTAACAGCACTGTGGGTGTACCTACACCACATGGATAAAATCCTGGAACTCCCACGCTAACAGCACTGTGGGTGTACCTACACAAGAGGGTCAAAATACTGGAATTCGCTCCCTAACAGGACTGTGGGTGTTCCTACACCACAGGGTCAAAAACCTGGAACTCACTCCCTAACAACGCTGTGGGTGCACCTACACAACAGGGTCAAAATCCTGGAACTCCCTCCCTAACAGCGCTGTGGGTAGACCTAAACCACATGGTCAAAATCCTGGAAGTCATTCCCTAACAGCACTGTGTGTGTACCTACACCAGAGGGACAAAATCCTGGAACTCCCACCCTAACAGCATTGTGGGTGTACCCACACCACAGGGACAAAATCCTGGAACTCCCTCCCTAACAGCACTGTGGGTGTACCTACACAAGAGGGTCAAAATACTGGAATTCCATCCCTAATAGCACTGTGGGTGTTCCTACACCACAGGGTCAAAAACCTGGAACTCACTCCCTAACAACGCTGTGGGTGTACCTACACAACAGGGTCAAAATCCTGGAACTCCCTCCCTAACAGCACTGTGGGACTACTTATACCAAAGGGATAAAATCAAGCAACTCCCTCCCAAACATCAGTGTAAGTGAACCTACACCACAGGGACATTTTTCTGGAAATCCCTTCTTAACAACACTTGGGTGAACCTACACTTCAGGGACATTTTCCTGGAACTACATCCCTAACAGCACTGTGGATGTACCTACAGCACAGGGACAAAATCCTGGAAATCCCTCCATAAGAGCACTGTGGGTGTACCTACACCACAGGGACAAAATCCTGGAAATCCCTCCTTAACAGCTTTGTGGGTGTACCTACACCACAGGGACAAAATCCTGGAACTCCCTCCCTAACAGCACTGTGGGTGTACCTACACCACAGGAACAAAATCCTGGAACTACCTCCCTAACAGCAATGTGGGTGTACATACACCACTTAGACAAAATCATGGAACTCCCTCCCTAACAGCACTGTGGGAGTACCTACACCACAGGGAAAAATCCTGGAAACCCTCCCTAAAGGCACTGTGGGACAATGTACACCTCAGGGACAAAATCCTGGAACTCCCTCCCTAACAGCACTGTGTGGGTACCTACACCACAGGGACAAAATCCACGAACTCCCACGCTTACAGCAATGTGGGTGCACCTACACCACACGGACAAAATCCTGGAACTCCCTCCCTAACAGCATTGTGGTTGTATCTACACGAAACGCATAAAATCCTGGAACTCACTCCCTAACAGCGCTATGAGTTTACCTAAACCACAGGGAAAAAAATCTTTGAATTCGCTCCCTAACATCACTTTGGTTGTACCTACACCACAGTGACAATATCCTGGAAATCACTGCCTAACAGCACTGTGGGTATACCTACATCAGAGGGACAAATTCCTGGAACTCCCTCCCTAACAGCACTGTGGGTCTACTTATAACACAGGGATAAAATCCTGCAACACCCTCCCTAACGTCAGTGTGTGTGAACATACACCACAGGGACATTTTTCTGGAAATCCCTTCTTAACAACACTGTGGGTGTACCTACACGTCAGGGAAAATTTCCTGGAACAGCCTCCCTAACAGCACTGTGGATGTACCTACAGCACAGGGACAAAATCCTGGAACTCCCGCCATAACAGCACTGTGGATGTACCTACACCACATGGACAAAATCCTGGAACTCGCTCCCTAACAGCACTGTGGGTGTACCTACACCACAGGGACAAATTCCACGAACTCTCTCCCTAACAGCACTGTGGGAGTACCTACACCAGAGGGAAAAAATCCTGGAACTCCCTCCCTAACAGCACTGTGGGACAATGTACACCACAGGGACATAATCGTGGATCTCCCTCCCTAACAGCACTGTGTGTGTACCTACACCACAGGGACAAAATCCAGGAACTCCCACCCTAACAGCAATGTGGGTGTACCGACACCACACGGACAAAATCCTGGAACTCCCTCCCTAACAGCATTGTGGTTGAATCTACATGATATGCATAAAATCCTGGAATTCACTCCCTGACAGCGCTGTGAGTGTACCTACACCACAGAGAAAAAATCTTTGAATTCGCTCCCTAACATCACTGTGGTTGTACCTACACCAAGGTGACAATATCCTGGAAATCATTCCCTAACAGCACTGTGGGTGTACCTACATCAGAGGGACAAATTCCTGGAACTCCCTCCCTAACAGCACTGTGGGACTACTTATACCAAAGGGATAAAATAATGCAACTCCCTCCCAAACATCAGTGTAAGTGAACCTACACCACAGGGACATTTTTCTGGAAATCCCTTCTTAACAACACTTGGGTGAACCTACACTTCAGGGACATTTTCCTGGAACTACATCCCTAACAGCACTGTGGATGTACCTACAGCACAGGGACAAAATCCTGGAAATCCCTCCATAAGAGCACTGTGGGTGTACCTACACCACAGGGACAAAATCCTGGAAATCCCTCCTTAACAGCTTTGTGGGTGTACCTACACCACAGGGACAAAATCCTGGTAATCACTTCCTATCAGCAATGTTGGAGCACTTATACCACAGGGACAAATTCCTGCCACTCCCTCCCTAACAGTACAGTGGGTGTACCTACATGACATGGACAAAATCCTGAAACACCCTCCCTAACAGCAGTGTCGGTGTACCTACACCACAGGGACAAACTCCTTGAACTCCCTCCCTAAAAGCAGTGTGGGTGTACCTGCACCACAGGGACAAATTCCAGGAACATCCTCCCTAACAGCACTGTGCGTGTCCCTACACCACAGGGACAATTTCCTGGAATTCCCACCCTAACAGCATTGTGGGTGTATCTACATATCAGGAACAAGATCGTGGAACTCTCTCCCGAACAGCACTGTGGGTTTGCCTACAACAAAGGAACAAAATCCTGGAACTCTCTCCCTAACAGCACTGTGGAAGTACCTACACCACAGGGACAAAATCCAGGAACTCCCACCATAACAGCACTGTGGATGTACCTACACCACAGGGACAAAATCCAGGAACTCCCTCCATAACAGCACTGTGGACGTAGCTACACCACAGGGAAGAAATCCTGGAACTCACTCCCTAAAAGCACTGTGAGTGTACATTCTCTTCTGGGACAAAATCCTGGAACTCCCTCCCTAACAGCACTGTGGGTGTACCTTCACTACAGGGATAAAATCCTGGAACTCCCATCCTAACAGCTCTGTGGGTGTACCTACACCACAGTGACAAAATCCAGGAACACCCTCCATAACAGCACTGTGGATGTACCTACACCACAGTGACAAAATCCTGGAACTCCCTCCCTAACAGCACTGTGGGTGTACCTACACCACAGGGAAAAAATGGTGGAACTCCCTCCCTAACAGCACTGTAGGACAGTGTACAACGCAGGGACATAATCCTGGAACTCCCTCCCTAACATCACTGTGTGTGTACCTACACCACAGGGACAAAATCCAGGACTCCCACCCTAACAGCAATGTGGGTGCACCTACACCACACGGACAAAATCCTGGAACTCCCTCCCTAACAGCATTGTGGTTGTATCTACGCGACACAAATAAAATCCTGGAAATCACTCCCTAACAGCGCTGTGAGTTTACCTACACCACAGGGAAAAAATCTTTGATTCGCTCCCTAACATCACTACGGTTGTACCTACACCAAAGTGACAATATCCTGGAAATCACTCCCTTACGGCACTGTGGGTGTACCTACATCAGAGGGACAAATTCTTGGAACTCCCTCCCTAACAGCACTGTGGGTGTACCTACACCACATGGATAAAATCCTGGAACTCCCACGCTAACAGCACTGTGGGTGTACCTACACAAGAGGGTCAAAATACTGGAATTCGCTCCCTAACAGGACTGTGGGTGTTCCTACACCACAGGGTCAAAAACCTGGAACTCACTCCCTAACAACGCTGTGGGTGCACCTACACAACAGGGTCAAAATCCTGGAACTCCCTCCCTAACAGCGCTGTGGGTAGACCTAAACCACATGGTCAAAATCCTGGAAGTCATTCCCTAACAGCACTGTGTGTGTACCTACACCAGAGGGACAAAATCCTGGAACTCCCACCCTAACAGAAGTTTGGGTGTACCCACACCACAGGGACAAAATCCTGGAACTCCCTCCCTAACAGCACTGTGGGTGTACCTACACAAGAGGGTCAAAATACTGGAATTCCATCCCTAATAGCACTGTGGGTGTTCCTACACCACAGGGTCAAAAACCTGGAACTCACTCCCTAACAACGCTGTGGGTGTACCTACACAACAGGGTCAAAATCCTGGAACTCCCTCCCTAACAGCACTGTGGGACTACTTATACCAAAGGGATAAAATCATGCAACTCCCTCCCAAACATCAGTGTAAGTGAACCTACACCACAGGGACATTTTTCTGGAAATCCCTTCTTAACAACACTTGGGTGAACCTACACTTCAGGGACATTTTCCTGGAACTACATCCCTAACAGCACTGTGGATGTACCTACAGCACAGGGACAAAATCCTGGAAATCCCTCCATAAGAGCACTGTGGGTGTACCTACACCACAGGGACAAAATCCTGGAAATCCCTCCTTAACAGCTTTGTGGGTGTACCTACACCACAGGGACAAAATTCTGGTAATCACTTCCTATCAGCAATGTTGGAGCACTTATACCACAGGGACAAATTCCTGCCACTCCCTCCCTAACAGTACAGTGGGTGTACCTACATGACATGGACAAAATCCTGAAACACCCTCCCTAACAGCAGTGTCGGTGTACCTACACCACAGGGACAAACTCCTTGAACTCCCTCCCTAAAAGCAGTGTGGGTGTACCTGCACCACAGGGACAAATTCCAGGAACATCCTCCCTAACAGCACTGTGCGTGTCCCTACACCACAGGGACAATTTCCTGGAATTCCCACCCTAACAGCATTGTGGGTGTATCTACATATCAGGAACAAGATCGTGGAACTCTCTCCCGAACAGCACTGTGGGTTTGCCTACAACAAAGGAACAAAATCCTGGAACTCTCTCCCTAACAGCACTGTGGAAGTACCTACACCACAGGGACAAAATCCAGGAACTCCCACCATAACAGCACTGTGGATGTACCTACACCACAGGGACAAAATCCAGGAACTCCCTCCATAACAGCACTGTGGACGTAGCTACACCACAGGGAAGAAATCCTGGAACTCACTCCCTAAAAGCACTGTGAGTGTACATTCTCTTCTGGGACAAAATCCTGGAACTCCCTCCCTAACAGCACTGTGGGTGTACCTTCACTACAGGGATAAAATCCTGGAACTCCCATCCTAACAGCTCTGTGGGTGTACCTACACCACAGTGACAAAATCCAGGAACACCCTCCATAACAGCACTGTGGATGTACCTACACCACAGTGACAAAATCCTGGAACTCCCTCCCTAACAGCACTGTGGGTGTACCTACACCACAGGGAAAAAATGGTGGAACTCCCTCCCTAACAGCACTGTAGGACAGTGTACAACGCAGGGACATAATCCTGGAACTCCCTCCCTAACATCACTGTGTGTGTACCTACACCACAGGGACAAAATCCAGGACTCCCACCCTAACAGCAATGTGGGTGCACCTACACCACACGGACAAAATCCTGGAACTCCCTCCCTAACAGCATTGTGGTTGTATCTACGCGACACAAATAAAATCCTGGAAATCACTCCCTAACAGCGCTGTGAGTTTACCTACACCACAGGGAAAAAATCTTTGATTCGCTCCCTAACATCACTACGGTTGTACCTACACCAAAGTGACAATATCCTGGAAATCACTCCCTTACGGCACTGTGGGTGTACCTACATCAGAGGGACAAATTCTTGGAACTCCCTCCCTAACAGCACTGTGGGTGTACCTACACCACATGGATAAAATCCTGGAACTCCCACGCTAACAGCACTGTGGGTGTACCTACACAAGAGGGTCAAAATACTGGAATTCGCTCCCTAACAGGACTGTGGGTGTTCCTACACCACAGGGTCAAAAACCTGGAACTCACTCCCTAACAACGCTGTGGGTGCACCTACACAACAGGGTCAAAATCCTGGAACTCCCTCCCTAACAGCGCTGTGGGTAGACCTAAACCACATGGTCAAAATCCTGGAAGTCATTCCCTAACAGCACTGTGTGTGTACCTACACCAGAGGGACAAAATCCTGGAACTCCCACCCTAACAGCATTGTGGGTGTACCCACACCACAGGGACAAAATCCTGGAACTCCCTCCCTAACAGCACTGTGGGTGTACCTACACAAGAGGGTCAAAATACTGGAATTCCATCCCTAATAGCACTGTGGGTGTTCCTACACCACAGGGTCAAAAACCTGGAACTCACTCCCTAACAACGCTGTGGGTGTACCTACACAACAGGGTCAAAATCCTGGAACTCCCTCCCTAACAGCACTGTGGGACTACTTATACCAAAGGGATAAAATCAAGCAACTCCCTCCCAAACATCAGTGTAAGTGAACCTACACCACAGGGACATTTTTCTGGAAATCCCTTCTTAACAACACTTGGGTGAACCTACACTTCAGGGACATTTTCCTGGAACTACATCCCTAACAGCACTGTGGATGTACCTACAGCACAGGGACAAAATCCTGGAAATCCCTCCATAAGAGCACTGTGGGTGTACCTACACCACAGGGACAAAATCCTGGAAATCCCTCCTTAACAGCTTTGTGGGTGTACCTACACCACAGGGACAAAATCCTGGTAATCACTTCCTATCAGCAATGTTGGAGCACTTATACCACAGGGACAAATTCCTGCCACTCCCTCCCTAACAGTACAGTGGGTGTACCTACATGACATGGACAAAATCCTGAAACACCCTCCCTAACAGCAGTGTCGGTGTACCTACACCACAGGGACAAACTCCTTGAACTCCCTCCCTAAAAGCAGTGTGGGTGTACCTGCACCACAGGGACAAATTCCAGGAACATCCTCCCTAACAGCACTGTGCGTGTCCCTACACCACAGGGACAATTTCCTGGAATTCCCACCCTAACAGCATTGTGGGTGTATCTACATATCAGGAACAAGATCGTGGAACTCTCTCCCGAACCGCACTGTGGGTTTGCCTACAACAAAGGAACAAAATCCTGGAACTCTCTCCCTAACAGCACTGTGGAAGTACCTACACCACAGGGACAAAATCCAGGAACTCCCACCATAACAGCACTGTGGATGTACCTACACCACAGGGACAAAATCCAGGAACTCCCTCCATAACAGCACTGTGGACGTAGCTACACCACAGGGAAGAAATCCTGGAACTCACTCCCTAAAAGCACTGTGAGTGTACATTCTCTTCTGGGACAAAATCCTGGAACTCCCTCCCTAACAGCACTGTGGGTGTACCTTCACTACAGGGTTAAAATCCTGGAACTCCCATCCTAACAGCTCTGTGGGTGTACCTACACCACAGTGACAAAATCCAGGAACACCCTCCATAACAGCACTGTGGATGTACCTACACCACAGTGACAAAATCCTGGAACTCCCTCCCTAACAGCACTGTGGGTGTACCTACACCACAGGGAAAAAATGGTGGAACTCCCTCCCTAACAGCACTGTAGGACAGTGTACAACGCAGGGACATAATCCTGGAACTCCCTCCCTAACATCACTGTGTGTGTACCTACACCACAGGGACAAAATCCAGGACTCCCACACTAACAGCAATGTGGGTGCACCTACACCACACGGACAAAATCCTGGAACTCCCTCCCTAACAGCATTGTGGTTGTATCTACGCGACACGAATAAAATCCTGGAAATCACTCCCTAAGAGCGCTGTGAGTTTACCTACACCACAGGGAAAAAATCTTTGATTCGCTCCCTAACATCACTAAGGTTGTACCTACACCACAGTGACAATATCCTGGAAATCACTCCCTTACGGCACTGTGGGTGTACCTACATCAGAGGGACAAATTCTTGGAACTCCCTCCCTAACAGCACTGTGGGTGTACCTACACCACATGGATAAAATCCTGGAACTCCCTCGCTAACAGCACTGTGGGTGTACCTACACAAGAGGGTCAAAATACTGGAATTCGCTCCCTAACAGGACTGTGGGTGTTCCTACACCACAGGGTCAAAAACCTGGAACTCACTCCCTAACAACGCTGTGGGTGCACCTACACAACAGGGTCAAAATCCTGGAACTCCCTCCCTAACAGCGCTGTGGGTAGACCTAAACCACATGGTCAAAATCCTGGAAGTCATTCCCTAACAGCACTGTGTGTGTACCTACACCAGAGGGACAAAATCCTGGAACTCCCACCCTAACAGCATTGTGGGTGTACCCACACCACAGGGACAAAATCCTGGAACTCCCTCCCTAACAGCACTGTGGGTGTACCTACACAAGAGGGTCAAAATACTGGAATTCCATCCCTAATAGCACTGTGGGTGTTCCTACACCACAGGGTCAAAAACCTGGAACTCACTCCCTAACAACGCTGTGGGTGTACCTACACAACAGGGTCAAAATCCTGGAACTCCCTCCCTAACAGCGCTGTGGGTGGACCTAAACCACATGGTCAAAATCCTGGAACTCATTCCCTAACACCACTGTGGGTGTACCGACACCACAGGGTCACAATACTGGAATTCGCTCCCTAACAGCATTGTGGGAATACCTACACCACAGGGACAAAATCCTGGAACTCGCTCCCTAACAGCTCTGTGGGTGTACCTACACCACAGGGACAAATTCCAGGAAAATCCTCCTTAACAGCACTGTGCGTGTCCCTACACCACAGGGACAATTTCCTGGAATTCCCACCCTAACAGCATTGTGGGTGTATCTACATATCACGGATAAATTCCTGGAACTCTCTCCCGAACAGAAATGTGTGTGTACCTACACCAGAGGGAAAAAATCTGGGAACTCCCTCCCTAACAGCACGGTGGGTTTGCCTACAACAAAGGAACAAGATCCTGGAACTCTTTCCCTAACAGCACTGTGGAAGTACCTACACCACAGGGACAAAATCCAGGAACTCCCTCCATAACAGCACAGTGGATGTACCTACACCACAGGGACAAAATCCAGGAACTCCCTCCATAACAGCATTGTGGATGTAGCTACACCACAGGGACAAAATCCTGGATCTCCCTCCCTAACAGCACTGTGAGTGTACCTACTCCTCAGGGACAAAATCCTGGAACTCCCTCCTTAACAGCACTGTGGGTGTAACTTCACCACGGGGATAAAATCCTGGAACTCACATACTAACAGCACTGTGGGTATACCCACACCACAGGGACAAAAACCTGGAACTCACTCCCTAACAGCACTGTGGGTGTACCTACACAACAGGGTCAAAATACTGGAATTCGCTCCCTAACAGCACTGTGGGTGTTCCTACACCACAGGGTCAAAATCCTGGAACTCACTCCTTAACAACGCTGAGGGTGTACCTACACAACAGGGTCAAAATCCTGGAACTCCCTCCCTAACAGCGCTGTGGGTGTACTTAAACAACATGGTCAAAATCCTGGAACTCACTCCCTAACAGCACTGTGGGAGTACCGACCCCACAGGGTCAAAATACTGGAATTCGATCCCTAACTGCACTGTGGGAATATCTACACCACAGTGACAAAATCCAGGAACTCCCTCCATAATAGCACTGTGGATGTACCTACACCACAGGGACAAAAACCTGGAACTCCCTCCCTAACAGCACAGTGGGTGTACCTACACCACAGAGACAAAATCCTGGAACTCCCTCCCTAACAGCACTGTGGGAGTACCTACACCACAGGGAAAAAATCCTGGATCTCCATCCCTCACAGCACTGTGGGACAGTGTACACCGCAGGGACAAAATCCAGGAACTCCCACCCTAACAGCAATGTGGGTGCACCTACACCACACGGACAAAATCCTGGAACTCCTTCCCTAACAGCATTGTGGTTGTATCTACACGACACGCATAAAATCCTGGAACTCACTCCCTGAAAGCACTGTTGGACATTGTACACCGCAGGGACATAATCCTGGATCTCCCTCTCTAACTGCACTCTGTGTGTACCTACACCACAGGGACAAAATCCAGGAAGTCACTCCCTAACAGCAATGTGGGTGTACCTACACCACACGGACAAAATCCTGGAACTCCCTCACTAACAGCATTGTGGTTGTATCTACACGATACGCACAAAATCCTGGAATTCACTCCCTGACAGCGCTGTGAGTTTACCTACACCACAGAGAAAAAATCTTTGAATTCGCTCCCTAACATCACTTTGGTTGTACCTACACCACGGTGACAACATCCTGGAAATCACTCCCTAACAGCACTGTGGGTGTACCTACATCAGAGGGACAAATTCCTGGAACTCTCTCCCTAACACACTGTGGGTGTACCTAAACCAGAGGGAAAAAATCCGGGAACTCCCTCCCTAAAAGCACTGTGGGTTTGCCTACAACAAAGGAACAAAATCCTGGAACTCTCTGCCTAACAGCACTGTGGAAGTACCTACACCACAAGGACAAAATCCAGGAACTCCCACCATAACAGCAGTGTGTATGTAACTACACCACAGGGAAAAAAATCCAGGAACTCCCTACATAACAGCACTGTGGATGCAGTTACACCACAGGGACAAAATCCTGGAACTCCCTCCCTAACAGCACTGTGAGTGTACCTACTCCTCAGGGACAAAATCCTGGAAGTCACTCCCTAACAGCACTGTTGGTGTACCTACACAACAGGGTCAAAATACAGGAATTCGCTCCCTAACAGCACTGTGGGTTTTCCTACACCACAGGGTCAAAATCCTGGAACTCCCTCCCTAACAGCGCTGTGGGTGTACCTAAATCACATGGTCAAAATCCTGGAACTCTCTCCCTAACAGCACTGTGGGTGTACCGACACCACAGGGTCAAAATACTGGAATTCGCACCCTAACAGCGCTTTGGGAATATCTACACCACAGTGACAAATTCCAGGAACTCCCTCCATAACAGCACTGTGGATGTACCTACACCACAGGTACAAACTCCTTGAACTCCCTCCCTAAAAGCAGTGTGGGAGTACCTGCACCACAGGGACAAATTCCAGGAACATCCTCCCTAACAGCACTGTGCGTGTCCCTACACCACAGGGACAATTTCCTGGAATTCCCACCCTAACAGCATTGTGGGTGTATCTACATATCACGGACAGGATCCTGGAACTCTCTCCCTAACAGCACTGTGGGTTTGCCTACAACAAAGGAACAAAATCCTGGAACTCTCTCCCTAACAGCACTGTGGAAGTACCTACACCACAGGGACAAAATCCAGGAACTCCCACCATAACAGCACTGTGGATGTACCTACACCACAGGGACAAAATCCAGGAACTCCCTCCATAACAGCACTGTGGACGTAGCTACACCACAGGGAAGAAATCCTGGAACTCACTCCCTAAAAGCACTGTGAGTGTACATTCTCTTCTGGGACAAAATCCTGGAACTCCCTCCCTAACAGCACTGTGGGTGTACCTTCAACACAGGGATAAAATCCTGGAACTCCCATCCTAACAGCTCTGTGGGTGTACCCACACCACAGGGACAAAATCCTGGAACTCACTCCCTAATAGCACTGAGGGTGTTTCTACAGCACAGGGTCCAAATCCTGGAACTCACTCCCTAACAACACTGTGGGTGTACCTACACAACAGGGTCAAAATCCTGGAACTCCCACCCTAACAGCGCTGTGGGTGTACCTAAACCACATGGTCAAAATCCTGGAAATCACTCCCTAAAAGAACTGTGGGTGTACCGACCCCACAGGCTCAAAATACTGGAATTCGCTCCCTAACAGCACTGTGGGTGTTCCTACACCACAGGGAAAAAATGGTGGAACTCCCTCCCTAACAGCACTGTAGGACAGTGTACAACGCAGGGACATAATCCTGGAACTCCCTCCCTAACAGCATTGTGGTTGTATCTACGCGACACGCATAAAATCCTGGAAATCACTCCCTAACAGCGCTGTGAGTTTACCTACACCACAGGGACAAAATCCAGGAACTCCCACCATAACAGCACTGTGGATGTACCTACACCACAGGGACAAAATCCAGGAACTCCCTCCATAACAGCACTGTGGACGTAGCTACACCACAGGGAAGAAATCCTGGAACTCACTCCCTAAAAGCACTGTGAGTGTACATTCTCTTCTGGGACAAAATCCTGGAACTCCCTCCCTAACAGCACTGTGGGTGTACCTACACCACAGGGAAAAAATGGTGGAACTCCCTCCCTAACAGCACTGTAGGACAGTGTACAACGCAGGGACATAATCCTGGAACTCCCTCCCTAACATCACTGTGTGTGTACCTACACCACAGGGACAAAATCCAGGACTCCCACCCTAACAGCAATGTGGGTGCACCTACACCACACGGACAAAATCCTGGAACTCCCTCCCTAACAGCATTGTGGTTGTATCTACGCGACACGCATAAAATCCTGGAAATCACTCCCTAACAGCGCTGTGAGCTTACCTACACCACAGGCAAAAAATCTTTGAATTCGCTCCCTAACATCACTACGGTTGTACCTACACCACAGTGACAATATCCTGGAAATCACTCCCTTACGGCACTGTGGGTGTACCTACATCAGAGGGACAAATTCCTGGAACTCCCTCCCTAACACACTGTGGGTGTACCTACACCAAATGGATAAAATCCTGGAACTCCCATCCTAACAGCACTGTGGGTGTACCCACACCACAGGGACAAAATCCTGGAACTCCCTCCCTAACAGCACTGTGGGTGTACCTACACCACATGGATAAAATCCTGGAACTCCCATCCTAACAGCACTGTGGGTGTACCCACACCACAGGGACAAAATCCTGGAACTCCCTCCCTAACAGCACTGTGGGTGTACCTACACAAGAGGGTCAAAATACTGGAATTCGCTCCATAACAGGACTCTGGGTGTTCCTACACCACAGGGTCAAAAACCTGGAACTCACTCCCTAACAACGCTGTGGGTGCACCTACACAACATGGTCAAAATCCTGGAACTCCCTCCCTAACAGCGCTGTGGGAAGACCTAAACCACATGGTCAAAATCCTGGAACTCATTCCCTAACAGCACTGTGTGTGTACCTACACCACAGGGACAAAATCCTGGAACTCCCACCCTAACCGCAATGTGGGTGCACCTACACCACACAGACAAAATCCTGGAACTCCCTCCCTAACAGCATTGTGGTTGTATCTACGCGACACGCATAAAATCCTGGAAATCACTCCCTAACAGCGCTGTGAGTTTACCTACACCACAGGGAAAAAATCTTTGAATTCGCTCCCTAACATCACTGCGGTTGTATCTACACCACAGTGACAATATCCTGGAAATCACTCCCTTACGGCACTGTGGGTGTCCCTACATCAGAGGGACAAATTCCTGGAACTCCCTCCCTAACAGTACTGTGGGTGTACCTACACCACATGGATAAAATCCTGGAACTCCCATCCTAACAGCACTGTGGGTGTACCCACACCACAGGGACAAAATCCTGGAACTCCCTCCCTAACAGCACTGTGGGTGTACCTACACAAGAGGGTCAAAATACTGGAATTCAATCCCTAATAGCACTGTGGGTGTTCCTACACAACAGGGTCAAAAACCTGGAACTCACTCCCTAACAACGCTGTGGGTGTACCTACACAACAGGGTCAAAATCCTGGAACTCCCTCCCTAACAGCGCTGTGGGTGGACCTAAACCACATGGTCAAAATCCTGGAACTCATTCCCTAACACCACTGTGGGTGTACCGACACCACAGGGTCAAAATACTGGAATTCGCTCCCTAACAGCATTGTGGGAATACCTACACCACAGGGACAAAATCCTGGAACTCGCTCCCTAACAGCTCTGTGGGTGTACCTACACCACAGGGACAAATTACAGGAAAATCCTCCTTAACAGCACTGTGCGTGTCCCTACACCACAGGGACAATTTCCTGGAATTCCCACCCTAACAGCATTGTGGGTGTATCTACATATCACGGATAAATTCCTGGAACTCTCTCCCTAACAGAAATGTGTGTGTACCTACACCAGAGGGAAAAAATCTGGGAACTCCCTCCCTAACAGCACGGTGGGTTTGCCTACAACAAAGGAACAAAATCCTGGAACTCTCTACCTAACAGCACTGTGGAAGTACCTACACCACAGGGACAAAATCCAGGAACTCCCACCATAACAGCACTGTGGATGTACCTACACCACAGGGACAAAATCCAGGAACTCCCTCCATAACAGCACTGTGGAAGTACCTACACCACAGGAACAAAATCCAGGAACTCCCAACATAACAGCACTTTGGACGTAGCAACACCACAGGGACAAAATCCTGGATATCCCTCCCTAACAGCACTGTGAGTGTACCTACTCCTCAGGGACAAAATCCTGAAACTCCCTCCTTAACAGCACTGTGGGTGTAACTGCACCACGGGGATAAAATCCTGGAACTCCCATCCTAACAGCACTGTGGGTGTACCCACACCACAGGGACAAAATCCTGGAACTCACTCCCTAACAGCACTGTGAGTGTACCACACAAGAGGGTCAAGATACTGGAATTCGCTCCCTAACAGCACTGTGGGTGTTCCTACACCACAGGGTCAAAAACCTGGAACTCACTCCCTAACAACGCTGTGGGTGTACCTACATAACAGGGTCAAAATCCTGGAACTCCCTCCCTAACAGCACTGCGGGTGTACCGACACCACAGGGTCAAAATACTGGAATTCGCTCCCTAACAGCATTGTGGGAATACCTACACCACAGGGACAAAATCCTGGAACTCGCTCCCTAACAGCTCTGTGGGTGTACCTACACCACAGGGTCAAATTCCAGGAAAATCCTCCTTAACAGCACTGTGCTTGTCCCTACACCACAGGGACAATTTCCTGGAATTCCCTCCCTAACAGCATTGTGGGTGTATCTACATATCACGGATAAATTCCTGGAACTCTTTCCCTAACAGCACTGTGGAAGTACCTACACCACAGGGTCAAAATCCAGGAACTCCCTCCATAACAGCACTGTGGAAGTACCTACACCACAGGGACAAAATCCAGGAACTCCCAACATAACAGCACTTTGGACGTAGCAACACCACAGGGACAAAATCCTGGATCTCCCACCATAACAGCACTCTGGATGTACCTACACCACAGGGACAAACTCCTTGAACACCCTCCCTAAAAGCAGTGTGGGTGTACCTGCACCACAGGGACAAATTCCAGAAACATCCTCCCTAACAGCACTGTGCGTGTCCCTACACCACAGGGACAATTTCCTGGAATTCCCACCCTAACAGCATTGTGGGTGTATCTACATATCACGGACAAGATCCTGGAACTCTCTCCCTAACAGCACTGTGGGTTTGCCTACAACAAAGGAACAAAATCCTGGAACTCTCTCCCTAACAGCACTGTGGAAGTACCTACACCACAGGGACAAAATCCAGGAACTCCCACCATAACAGCACTGTGGATGTACCCACACCACAGGGACAAAATCCAGGAACTCCCTCCGTAACAGCACTGTGGACGTAGCTACACCACAGGGAAGAAATCCTGGAACTCACACATGCATAAAATCCTGGAAATCACTCCCTAACAGCGCTGTGAGTTTACCTACACCACAGGGAAAAAATCTTTGAATTCGCTCCCTAACATCACTGCGGTTGTACCTACACCACAGTGACAATATCCTGGAAATCACTCCCTTACGGCACTGTGGGTGTACCTACATCAGAGGGACAAATTCCTGGAACTCCCTCCCTAACAGCACTGTGGGTGTACCTACACCACATGGATAAAATCCTGGAACTCACTCCCTAACAGCACTGTGGGAGTACCCACACCACAGGGACAAAATCCTGGAACTCCCTCCCTAACAGTGCTGTGGGTAGACCTAAACCACATGGTCAAAATCCTGGAACTCATTCCCTAACACCACTGTGGGTGTACCGACACCACAGGGTCAAAATACTGGAATTCGCTCCCTAACAGCATTGTGGGAATACCTACACCACAGGGACAAAATCCTGGAACTCGCTCCCTAACAGCTCTGTGGGTGTACCTACACCACAGGGACAAATTCCAGGAAAATCCTCCTTAACAGCACTGTGCGTGTCCCTACACCACAGGGACAATTTCCTGGAATTCCCACCCTAACAGCATTGTGGGTGTATCTACATATCACGGATAAATTCCTGGAACTCTCTCCCTAACAGAAATGTGTGTGTACCTACACCAGAGGGAAAAAATCTGGGAACTCCCTCCCTAACAGCACGGTGGGTTTGCCTACAACAAAGGAACAAAATCCTGGAACTCTCTCACTAACAGCACTGTGGAAGTACCTACACCACAGGGACAAAATCCAGGAACTCCCACCATAACAGCACTGTGGAAGTACCTACACCACAGGGACAAAATCCAGGAACTCCCAACATAACAGCACTTTGGACGTAGCAACACCACAGGGACAAAATCCTGGATCTCCCTCCCTTACAGCACTGTGAGTGTACCTACTCCTCAGGGACAAAATCCTGGAACTCCCTCCCTAACAGCACTCTGGGTGTAACTTCACCACGGGGATAAAATCCTGGAACTCAAATACTAACAGCACTGTGGGTGTACCCACACCACAGGGACAAAATCCTGGAACTCACTCCCTAACAGCACTGTGGGTGTACCTACACAACAGGGTCAAAATACTGGAATTCGCTCCCTAACAGCACTGTGGGTGTTCCTACACCACAGGGTCAAAATCCTGGAACTCACTCCCTAACAACGCTGAGGGTGTACCTACACAACAGGGTCAAAATCCTGGAACTCCCTCCCTAACAGCGCGGTGGGTGTACCTAAACAACATGGTCAAAATTCTGGAACTCACTCCCTAACAGCAATATGGGAGTACCGACCCCACAGGGTCAAAATACTGGAATTCGCTCCCTAACTGCACTGTGGGAATACCTACACCACAGTGACAAAATCCAGGAACTCCCTCCATAACAGCACTGTGGATGTACCTACACCACAGGGAAAAAAACCTGGAAATCCCTCCCTAACAGCACAGTGGGTGTACCTACACCACAGAGACAATATCCTGGAACTCCCTCCCTAACAGCACTGTGGGAGTACCTACACCACAGGGAAAAAATCCTGGATCTCCATCCCTCACAGCACTGTGGGACAGTGTACACCGCAGGGACAAAATCCAGGAACTCCCACCCTTACAGCAATGTGGGTGCACCTACACCACACGGAAAAAAACCTGGAACTACCTCCCTAACAGCATTTTGGTTGTATCTACACGACACGCATAAAATCCTGGAACTCACTCCCTGAAAGCACTGTTGGACAATGTACACCGCAGGGATATAATCCTGGATCTCCCTCCCTAACTGCACTGTGTGTGTACCTGCACCACAGGGACAAAATCCAGGAACTCCCACCCTAACAGCAATGTGGGTGTACCTACACCACATGGACAAAATCCTGGAACTCCCTCCCTAACAGCATTGTGGTTGTATCTACACGATACGCATAAAATCCTGGAATTCACTCCCTGACAGCGCTGTGAGTTTACCTACACCACAGAGAAAAAATCTTTGAATTCGCTCCCTAACACCACTTTGGTTGTACCTACACCACGGTGACAACATCCTGGAAATCACTCCCTAACAGCACTGTGGGTGTACCTACATCAGAGGGACAAATTCCTGGAACTCTCTCCCTAACACACTGTGGGTGTACCTAAAACAGAGGGAAAAATTCCGGGAACTCCCTCCCTAAAAGCACTGTGGGTTTGCCTACAACAAAGGAACAAAATCCTGGAACTCTCTCCCTAACAGCACTGTGGAAGTACCTACACCACAAGGAAAAAATCCAGGAACTCCCTCCATAACAGCACTGTGGATGTAGCTACACCACAGGGGCAAAATCCTGGAACTCCCTCCCTAACAGCACTGTGAGTGTACCTACTCCTCAGGGACAAAATCCTGGAAGTCACTCCCTAACAGCACTGTTGGTGTACCTACACAACAGGGTCAAAATACAGGAATTCGCTCCCTAAAAGCACTGTGGGTTTTCCTACAGCACAGGGTCAAAATCCTGGAACTCACTCCCTAACAGCGCTGTGGGTGTACCTAAACCACATGGTCAAAATCCTGGAACTCTCTCCCTAACAGCACTGTGGGTGTACCGACACCATAGGGTCAAAATACTGGAATTCGCACCCTAACAGCGCTTTGGGAATACCTACACCACAGTGACAAATTCCAGGAACTCCCTCCATAACAGCACTGTGGATGTACCTACACCACAGGGACAAAATCCTGGAACTCCCTCCCTAACAGCACTGTGGGTGTACCTACACAACAGGGACAAAATCCTGGAACTCCATCCCTAACAGCACTGTGAGTGTACCTACTGCTCAGGGACTAAATCCTGGAATTCCCTCCCTTTCAGCACTGTGGGTGTACCTTCAACACAGGGATAAAATCCTGGAACTCCCATCCTAACAGCACTGTGGGTGTACCCACACCACAGGGACAAAATCCTGGAAATCACTCCCTAACAGCACTGTGGTTGTACCTACACAACAGGGTCAAAATACCGGAATTCGCTCCCTAACAGCACTGTGGGTGTACCTACACCACAGGGAAAAAATCCTGGAACTCACTCCCTAACAGCACTGTGGGTGTACCTACACAACAGGGTCAAAATACTGGAAATCCTTCCCTAACAGCACTGTGGGTGTACCTACACAACAGTGTCAAAATACTGGAATTCGCTCCCTAACAGCACTGTGGGTGTTCCTACACCACAGGGACAAAATCCTGGAACTCACTCCCTAACAGCACTGTGGGTGTACCTACACAGCAGGGTCAAAATACTGGAAATCGCTCCCTAACAGCACTCTGGGTGTTCCTACACCACAGGGTCAAAATCCTGGAACTCACTCCCGAACAACGCTTTGGGTGTACCAACACAACAGGTACAAAATCCTGGCACTCCCTCCATAACAGCGCTGTGGGTGTACCTAAACCGCATGGTCAAAATCCTGGAACTCACTCCCTAACATCATTGTGGGTGTACCGACCCCACAGGGACAAAATACTGGAATTTGCTCCATAACAGCACTCTGGGAATACCTACACCACAGTGACAAAATACTGGAACTCCCTCCCTAACAGCACTGTGGGTGTACCTACAGCACAGGGACAAAATCCTGGAACTCCCTCCCTAACAGCACTGTGGGTGTACCTACACCAAAGTGACAAAATCCTGGAACTCCCTCCCTAACAGCACTGTGGGAGTACCTACACCACAAGGAAAAATTCCTGGAACTCCCTCCCTAACAGCACTGTGGGACAGTGTACACCGCAGGGACATAATCCTGGAACTCCCTCCCGAACAGCACTGTGTGTGTACCTACACCACAGGGACAAAATCCAGGAACTCCCACCCTAACAGCAATGTGGGTGTACCTACACCACACGGATAAAATCCTGGAACTCCCTCCCTAACAGCATTGTGGTTGTATCTACACGACACGCATAAAATCCTGGAACTCACTCCCTAACAGCACTGTGGGATTACCTACACCACATGGATAAAATCCTGGAAGTCCCATCCTAACAGCACTGTGGGTGTACCCACACCACAGGGACAAAATCCTGGAACACACTCCCTAACAGCACTGTGGGTGTACCTATACAAGAGGGTCAAAATACTGGAATTCGCTCCCTAACAGCACTCTGGGTGTTCCTACACCACATGGTCAAAAACCTGGAACTCACTCCCTAACAGCGCTGTGGGTAGACCTAAACCACATGGTCAAAATCCTGGAACTCATTCCCTAACAGCACTGTGTGTGTACCTACACCACAGGGACAAAATCCAGGAACTCCCACCCTAACCGCAATGTGGATGCACCTACACCACACAGACAAAATCCTGGAACTCCCTCCCTAACTGCGCTTTGGGTGGACCTAAACAACATGGTCAAAATCTTGGAACTCATTCCCTAATACCACTGTGGGTGTACCAACACCACAGGGTCAAAATACTGGAATTCGCTCCCTAACAGCATTGTGGGAATAACTACACCACAGGGACAAAATCCTGGAACTCGCTCCCTCACAGCTCTGCGGGTGTACCTACACCACAGGGACAAATTCCAGGAAAATCCTCCTTAACAGCACTGTGCGTGTCCCTACACCACAGGGACAATTTCCTGGAATTCCCACCCTAACAGCATTGTGGGAGTATCTACATATCACGGATAAATTCCTGGAACTCTCTCCCTAACAGAAATGTGTGTGTACCTAAACCAGAGGGAAAAAATCTGGGAACACCCTCCCTAACAGCACGGTGGGTTTGCCTACAACAAAGGAACAAAATCCTGGAACTCTCTCCCTAACAGCACTGTGGAAGTACCTACACCACAGGGACAAAATCCAGGAACTCCCACCATAACAGCACTGTGGATGTACCTACACCACAGGGACAAATTCCAGGAACTCCCTCCATAACAGCACTGTGGAAGTACCTACACCACAGGGACAAAATCCAGGAACTCCCAACATAACAGCACTTTGGACGTAGCAACACCACAGGGACAAAATCCTGGATCTCCCTCCCAAACAGCACTGTGAGTGTACCAACACCTCAGGGACAAAATCCTGGAACTCCCTCCCTAACAGCACTCTGGGTGTACCTTCACCACGGGGATAAAATCCTGGAACTCACATACTAACAGCACTGTGGGTGTACCAACACAACAGGGTCAAAATACTGGAATTCGCTCCCTAACAGCACTGTGGGTGTTCCTACACCACAGGGTCAAAATCCTGGAACTCACTCCCCAACAACGCTGTGGGTGTACCTACACAACAGGGTCAAAATCCTGGAACTCCCTCCCTAACAGCGCTGTGGGTGTACCTAAACAACATGGTCAAAATCCTGGAACTCACTCCCTAACAGCAATGTGGGAGTACCGACCCCACAGGGTCAAAATACTGGAATTCGCTCCCTAACTGCACTGTGGGAATACCTACACAACAGTGACACAATCCAGGAACTCCCTCCATAACAGCACTGTGGATGTACCTACACCACAGGGACAAAAACCTGGAACTCCCTCCCTAACAGCACAGTGGGTGTAACTACACCACAGAGACAAAATCCTGGAACTCCCTCCCTAACAGCACTGTGGGAGTACCTACACCACAGGGAAAAAATCGTGGATCTCCATCCCTCACAGCACTGTGGGACAGTGTACACCGCAGGGACAAAATCCAGGAACTCCCACCCTAACAGCAATGTGGGTGCACCTAAACCACAGGGACAAAATCCTGGAACTCCCTCCCTAACAGCATTGTGGTTGTATCTACACGACACGCATAAAATCCTGGAACTCACTCCCTAAAAGCACTGTTGGACAATGTACACCGCAGGGATATAATCCTGGATCTCCCTCCCTAACTGCACTGTGTGTGTACCTACACCATAGGGACAAAATCCAGGAACTCCCTCCCTAAAAGCACTGTGGGTTTGCCTACAACAAAGGAACAAAATCCTGGAACTCTCTCCCTAACAGCACTGTGGAAGTACCTACACCACAAGGAAAAAATCCAGGAACTCCCACCATAACAGCACTGTGGATGTAACTACAGCACAGAAACAAAATCCAGGAAATCCCTCCATAAAAGCACTGTGGATGCAGCTACACCACAGGGACAAAATCCTGGAACTCCCTCCCTAACAGCACTGTGGGTGGACCTTCACCACATGGATAAAATCCTGGAACTCCCATCCTAACAGCACTGTGGGTGTACCCACACCACAGGGACAAAATCCTGGAACTCATTCCCTAACACCACTGTGGGTGTACCGACACCACAGGGTCAAAATACTGGAATTCGCTCCCTAACAGCATTGTGGGAATACCTACACCACAGGGACAAAATCCTGGAACTCGCTCCCTAACATCTCTGCGGGTGTACCTACACCACAGGGACAAATTCCAGGAAAATCCTCCTTAACAGCACTGTGCGTGTCCCTACACCACAGGGACAATTTCCTGGAATTCCCACCCTAACAGCATTGTGGGTGTAACTACATATCACGGATAAATTCCTGGAACTCTCTCCCTAACAGAAATGTGTGTGTACCTACACCAGAGGGAAAAAATCTGGGAACTCCCTCCCTAACAACACGGTGGGTTTGCCTACAACAAAGGAACAAAATCCTGGAACTCTCTCCCTAACAGCACTGTGGAAGTACCTACACCACAGGGACAAAATCCAGGAACTCCCTCCATAACAGCACTGTGGAAGTACCTACACCACAGGGACAAAATCCAGGAACTCCCAACATAACAGCACTTTGGACGTAGCAACACCACAGGGACAAAATCCTGGATCTCCCTCCCAAACAGCACTGTGAGTGTACCAACACCTCAGGGACAAAATCCTGGAACTCCCTCCCTAACAGCACTCTGGGTGTACCTTCACCACGGGCATAAAATCCTGGAACTCACATACTAACAGCACTGTGGGTGTACCAACACAACAGGGTCAAAATACTGGAATTCGCTCCCTAACAGCACTGTGGGTGTTCCTACACCACAGGGTCAAAATCCTGGAACTCACTCCCTAACAACGCTGAGGGTGTACCTACACAACAGGGTCAAAATCCTGGAACTCCCTCCCTAACAGCGCTGTGGGTGTACCTAAACCACATGGTCAAAATCCTGGAACTCACTCCCTAACAGCAATGTGGGAGTACCGACCCCACAGGGTCAAAATACTGGAATTCGCTCCCTAACTGCACTGTGGGAATACCTACACCACAGTGACAAAATCCAGGAACTCCCTCCATAACAGCACTGTGGATGTACCTACTCCTCAGGGACTAAATCCTGGAACTCCCTCCCTTTCAGCACTGTGGGTGTACCTTCAACACAGGGATAAAATCCTGGAACTCCCATCCTAACAGCACTGTGGGTGTACCCACACCACAGGGACAAAATCCTGGAAATCACTCCCTAACAGCACTGTGGTTGTACCTACACAACAGGGTCAAAATACCGGAATTCGCTCCCTAACAGCACTGTGGGTGTACCTACACCACAGGGAAAAAATCCTGGAACTCACTCCCTAACAGCACTGTGGGTGTACCTACACAACAGGGTCAAAATACTGGAAATCCTTCCCTAACAGCACTGTGGGTGTACCTACACAACAGTGTCAAAATACTGGAATTCGCTCCCTAACAGCACTGTGGGTGTTCCTACACCACAGGGACAAAATCCTGGAACTCACTCCCTAACAGCACTGTGGGTGTACCTACACAGCAGGGTCAAAATACTGGAAATCGCTCCCTAACAGCACTCTGGGTGTTCCTACACCACAGGGTCAAAATCCTGGAACTCACTCCCTAACAACGCTTTGGGTGTACCTACACAACAGGTACAAAATCCTGGCACTCCCTCCATAACAGCGCTGTGGGTGTACCTAAACCGCATGGTCAAAATCCTGGAACTCACTCCCTAACATCATTGTGGGTGTACCGACCCCACAGGGACAAAATACTGGAATTTGCTCCATAACAGCACTCTGGGAATACCTACACCACAGTGACAAAATACTGGAACTCCCTCCCTAACAGCACTGTGGATGTAGCTACACCACAGGGGCAAAATCCTGGAACTCCCTCCCTAACAGCACTGTGAGTGTACCTACTCCTCAGGGACAAAATCCTGGAAGTCACTCCCTAACAGCACTGTTGGTGTACCTACACAACAGGGTCAAAATACAGGAATTCGCTCCCTAAAAGCACTGTGGGTTTTCCTACAGCACAGGGTCAAAATCCTGGAACTCACTCCCTAACAGCGCTGTGGGTGTACCTAAACCACATGGTCAAAATCCTGGAACTCTCTCCCTAACAGCACTGTGGGTGTACCGACACCATAGGGTCAAAATACTGGAATTCGCACCCTAACAGCGCTTTGGGAATACCTACACCACAGTGACAAATTCCAGGAACTCCCTCCATAACAGCACTGTGGATGTACCTACACCACAGGGACAAAATCCTGGAACTCCCTCCCTAACAGCACTGTGGGTGTACCTACACAACAGGGACAAAATCCTGGAACTCCATCCCTAACAGCACTGTGAGTGTACCTACTCCTCAGGGACTAAATCCTGGAATTCCCTCCCTTTCAGCACTGTGGGTGTACCTTCAACACAGGGATAAAATCCTGGAACTCCCATCCTAACAGCACTGTGGGTGTACCCACACCACAGGGACAAAATCCTGGAAATCACTCCCTAACAGCACTGTGGTTGTACCTACACAACAGGGTCAAAATACCGGAATTCGCTCCCTAACAGCACTGTGGGTGTACCTACACCACAGGGAAAAAATCCTGGAACTCACTCCCTAACAGCACTGTGGGTGTACCTACACAAGAGGGTCAAAATACTGGAATTCCATCCCTAATAGCACTGTGGGTGTTCCTACACCACAGGGTCAAAAACCTGGAACTCACTCCCTAACAACGCTGTGGGTGTACCTACACAACAGGGTCAAAATCCTGGAACTCCCTCCCTAACAGCGCTGTGGGTGGACCTAAACCACATGGTCAAAATCCTGGAACTCATTCCCTAACACCACTGTGGGTGTACCGACACCACAGGGTCACAATACTGGAATTCGCTCCCTAACAGCACTGTGGGTGTTCCTACACCACAGGGTCAAAATCCTGGAACTCACTCCCCAACAACGCTGTGGGTGTACCTACACAACAGGGTCAAAATCCTGGAACTCCCTCCCTAACAGCGCTGTGGGTGTACCTAAACAACATGGTCAAAATCCTGGAACTCACTCCCTAACAGCAATGTGGGAGTACCGACCCCACAGGGTCAAAATACTGGAATTCGCTCCCTAACTGCACTGTGGGAATACCTACACAACAGTGACACAATCCAGGAACTCCCTCCATAACAGCACTGTGGATGTACCTACACCACAGGGACAAAATTCTGGAACTCCCTCCCTAACAGCACTGTGGGTGTACCTACACCACAGGGACAAAAACCTGGAACTCCCTCCCTAACAGCACAGTGGGTGTAACTACACCACAGAGACAAAATCCTGGAACTCCCTCCCTAACAGCACTGTGGGAGTACCTACACCACAGGGAAAAAATCCTGGATCTCCATCCCTCACAGCACTGTGGGACAGTGTACACCGCAGGGACAAAATCCAGGAACTCCCACCCTAACAGCAATGTGGGTGCACCTAAACCACAGGGACAAAATCCTGGAACTCCCTCCCTAACAGCATTGTGGTTGTATCTACACGACACGCATAAAATCCTGGAACTCACTCCCTAAAAGCACTGTTGGACAATGTACACCGCAGGGATATAATCCTGGATCTCCCTCCCTAACTGCACTGTGTGTGTACCTTCACCATAGGGACAAAATCCAGGAACTCCCTCCCTAAAAGCACTGTGGGTTTGCCTACAACAAAGGAACAAAATCCTGGAACTCTCTCCCTAACATCACTGCGGTTGTACCTACACCACAGTGACAATATCCTGGAAATCACTCCCTTACGGCACTGTGGGTGTACCTACATCAGAGGGACAAATTCCTGGAACTCCCTCCCTAACAGCACTGTGGGTGTACCTACACCACATGGATAAAATCCTGGAACTCACTCCCTAACAGCACTGTGGGTGTACCCACACCACAGGGACAAAATCCTGGAACTCACACCCTAACAGCACTGTGGGTGTTCCTACACCACAGGGTCAAAATCCTGGAACTCCCACCCTAACAACGCTGTGGGTGTACCTACACAACAGGGTCAAAATCCTGGAACTCCCTCCCTAACAGTGCTGTGGGTAGACCTAAACCACATGGTCAAAATCCTGGAACTCATTCCCTAACACCACTGTGGGTGTACCGACACCACAGGGTCAAAATACTGGAATTCGCTCCCTAACAGCATTGTGGGAATACCTACACCACAGGGACAAAATCCTGGAACTCGCTCCCTAACAGCTCTGTGGGTGTACCTACACCACAGGGACAAATTCCAGGAAAATCCTCCTTAACAGCACTGTGCGTGTCCCTACACCACAGGGACAATTTCCTGGAATTCCCACCCTAACAGCATTGTGGGTGTATCTACATATCACGGATAAATTCCTGGAACCCTCTCCCTAACAGAAATGTGTGTGTACCTACACCAGAGGGAAAAAATCTGGGAACTCCCTCCCTAACAGCACGGTGGGTTTGCCTACAACAAAGGAACAAAATCCTGGAACTCTCTCACTAACAGCACTGTGGAAGTACCTACACCACAGGGACAAAATCCAGGAACTCCCACCATAACAGCACTGTGGAAGTACCTACACCACAGGGACAAAATCCAGGAACTCCCAACATAACAGCACTTTGGACGTAGCAACACCACAGGGACAAAATCCTGGATCTCCCTCCCTTACAGCACTGTGAGTGTACCTACTCCTCAGGGACAAAATCCTGGAACTCCCTCCCTAACAGCACTCTGGGTGTAACTTCACCACGGGGATAAAATCCTGGAACTCAAATACTAACAGCACTGTGGGTGTACCCACACCACAGGGACAAAATCCTGGAACTCACTCCCTAACAGCACTGTGGGTGTACCTACACAACAGGGTCAAAATACTGGAATTCGCTCCCTAACAGCACTGTGGGTGTTCCTACACCACAGGGTCAAAATCCTGGAACTCACTCCCTAACAACGCTGAGGGTGTACCTACACAACAGGGTCAAAATCCTGGAACTCCCTCCCTAACAGCGCGGTGGGTGTACCTAAACAACATGGTCAAAATTCTGGAACTCACTCCCTAACAGCAATATGGGAGTACCGACCCCACAGGGTCAAAATACTGGAATTCGCTCCCTAACTGCACTGTGGGAATACCTACACCACAGTGACAAAATCCAGGAACTCCCTCCATAACAGCACTGTGGATGTACCTACACCACAGGGAAAAAAACCTGGAAATCCCTCCCTAACAGCACAGTGGGTGTACCTACACCACAGAGACAATATCCTGGAACTCCCTCCCTAACAGCACTGTGGGAGTACCTACACCACAGGGAAAAAATCCTGGATCTCCATCCCTCACAGCACTGTGGGACAGTGTACACCGCAGGGACAAAATCCAGGAACTCCCACCCTTACAGCAATGTGGGTGCACCTACACCACACGGAAAAAAACCTGGAACTACCTCCCTAACAGCATTTTGGTTGTATCTACACGACACGCATAAAATCCTGGAACTCACTCCCTGAAAGCACTGTTGGACAATGTACACCGCAGGGATATAATCCTGGATCTCCCTCCCTAACTGCACTGTGTGTGTACCTGCACCACAGGGACAAAATCCAGGAACTCCCACCCTAACAGCAATGTGGGTGTACCTACACCACATGGACAAAATCCTGGAACTCCCTCCCTAACAGCATTGTGGTTGTATCTACACGATACGCATAAAATCCTGGAATTCACTCCCTGACAGCGCTGTGAGTTTACCTACACCACAGAGAAAAAATCTTTGAATTCGCTCCCTAACACCACTTTGGTTGTACCTACACCACGGTGACAACATCCTGGAAATCACTCCCTAACAGCACTGTGGGTGTACCTACATCAGAGGGACAAATTCCTGGAACTCTCTCCCTAACACACTGTGGGTGTACCTAAAACAGAGGGAAAAATTCCGGGAACTCCCTCCCTAAAAGCACTGTGGGTTTGCCTACAACAAAGGAACAAAATCCTGGAACTCTCTCCCTAACAGCACTGTGGAAGTACCTACACCACAAGGAAAAAATCCAGGAACTCCCTCCATAACAGCACTGTGGATGTAGCTACACCACAGGGACAAAATCCTGGAACTCCCTCCCTAACAGCACTGTGAGTGTACCTACTCCTCAGGGACAAAATCCTGGAAGTCACTCCCTAACAGCACTGTTGGTGTACCTACACAACAGGGTCAAAATACAGGAATTCGCTCCCTAAAAGCACTGTGGGTTTTCCTACAGCACAGGGTCAAAATCCTGGAACTCACTCCCTAACAGCGCTGTGGGTGTACCTAAACCACATGGTCAAAATCCTGGAACTCTCTCCCTAACAGCACTGTGGGTGTACCGACACCATAGGGTCAAAATACTGGAATTCGCACCCTAACAGCGCTTTGGGAATACCTACACCACAGTGACAAATTCCAGGAACTCCCTCCATAACAGCACTGTGGATGTACCTACACCACAGGGACAAAATCCTGGAACTCCCTCCCTAACAGCACTGTGGGTGTACCTACACAACAGGGACAAAATCCTGGAACTCCATCCCTAACAGCACTGTGAGTGTACCTACTCCTCAGGGACTAAATCCTGGAATTCCCTCCCTTTCAGCACTGTGGGTGTACCTTCAACACAGGGATAAAATCCTGGAACTCCCATCCTAACAGCACTGTGGGTGTACCCACACCACAGGGACAAAATCCTGGAAATCACTCCCTAACAGCACTGTGGTTGTACCTACACAACAGGGTCAAAATACCGGAATTCGCTCCCTAACAGCACTGTGGGTGTACCTACACCACAGGGAAAAAATCCTGGAACTCACTCCCTAACAGCACTGTGGGTGTACCTACACAAGAGGGTCAAAATACTGGAATTCCATCCCTAATAGCACTGTGGGTGTTCCTACACCACAGGGTCAAAAACCTGGAACTCACTCCCTAACAACGCTGTGGGTGTACCTACACAACAGGGTCAAAATCCTGGAACTCCCTCCCTAACAGCGCTGTGGGTGGACCTAAACCACATGGTCAAAATCCTGGAAATCATTCCCTAACACCACTGTGGGTGTACCGACACCACAGGGTCACAATACTGGAATTCGCTCCCTAACAGCACTGTGGGTGTTCCTACACCACAGGGTCAAAATCCTGGAACTCACTCCCCAACAACGCTGTGGGTGTACCTACACAACAGGGTCAAAATCCTGGAACTCCCTCCCTAACAGCGCTGTGGGTGTACCTAAACAACATGGTCAAAATCCTGGAACTCACTCCCTAACAGCAATGTGGGAGTACCGACCCCACAGGGTCAAAATACTGGAATTCGCTCCCTAACTGCACTGTGGGAATACCTACACAACAGTGACACAATCCAGGAACTCCCTCCATAACAGCACTGTGGATGTACCTACACCACAGGGACAAAATTCTGGAACTCCCTCCCTAACAGCACTGTGGGTGTACCTACACCACAGGGACAAAAACCTGGAACTCCCTCCCTAACAGCACAGTGGGTGTAACTACACCACAGAGACAAAATCCTGGAACTCCCTCCCTAACAGCACTGTGGGAGTACCTACACCACAGGGAAAAAATCCTGGATCTCCATCCCTCACAGCACTGTGGGACAGTGTACACCGCAGGGACAAAATCCAGGAACTCCCACCCTAACAGCAATGTGGGTGCACCTAAACCACAGGGACAAAATCCTGGAACTCCCTCCCTAACAGCATTGTGGTTGTATCTACACGACACGCATAAAATCCTGGAACTCACTCCCTAAAAGCACTGTTGGACAATGTACACCGCAGGGATATAATCCTGGATCTCCCTCCCTAACTGCACTGTGTGTGTACCTTCACCATAGGGACAAAATCCAGGAACTCCCTCCCTAAAAGCACTGTGGGTTTGCCTACAACAAAGGAACAAAATCCTGGAACTCTCTCCCTAACATCACTGCGGTTGTACCTACACCACAGTGACAATATCCTGGAAATCACTCCCTTACGGCACTGTGGGTGTACCTACATCAGAGGGACAAATTCCTGGAACTCCCTCCCTAACAGCACTGTGGGTGTACCTACACCACATGGATAAAATCCTGGAACTCACTCCCTAACAGCACTGTGGGTGTACCCACACCACAGGGACAAAATCCTGGAACTCACACCCTAACAGCACTGTGGGTGTTCCTACACCACAGGGTCAAAATCCTGGAACTCCCACCCTAACAACGCTGTGGGTGTACCTACACAACAGGGTCAAAATCCTGGAACTCCCTCCCTAACAGTGCTGTGGGTAGACCTAAACCACATGGTCAAAATCCTGGAACTCATTCCCTAACACCACTGTGGGTGTACCGACACCACAGGGTCAAAATACTGGAATTCGCTCCCTAACAGCATTGTGGGAATACCTACACCACAGGGACAAAATCCTGGAACTCGCTCCCTAACAGCTCTGTGGGTGTACCTACACCACAGGGACAAATTCCAGGAAAATCCTCCTTAACAGCACTGTGCGTGTCCCTACACCACAGGGACAATTTCCTGGAATTCCCACCCTAACAGCATTGTGGGTGTATCTACATATCACGGATAAATTCCTGGAACCCTCTCCCTAACAGAAATGTGTGTGTACCTACACCAGAGGGAAAAAATCTGGGAACTCCCTCCCTAACAGCACGGTGGGTTTGCCTACAACAAAGGAACAAAATCCTGGAACTCTCTCACTAACAGCACTGTGGAAGTACCTACACCACAGGGACAAAATCCAGGAACTCCCACCATAACAGCACTGTGGAAGTACCTACACCACAGGGACAAAATCCAGGAACTCCCAACATAACAGCACTTTGGACGTAGCAACACCACAGGGACAAAATCCTGGATCTCCCTCCCTTACAGCACTGTGAGTGTACCTACTCCTCAGGGACAAAATCCTGGAACTCCCTCCCTAACAGCACTCTGGGTGTAACTTCACCACGGGGATAAAATCCTGGAACTCAAATACTAACAGCACTGTGGGTGTACCCACACCACAGGGACAAAATCCTGGAACTCACTCCCTAACAGCACTGTGGGTGTACCTACACAACAGGGTCAAAATACTGGAATTCGCTCCCTAACAGCACTGTGGGTGTTCCTACACCACAGGGTCAAAATCCTGGAACTCACTCCCTAACAACGCTGAGGGTGTACCTACACAACAGGGTCAAAATCCTGGAACTCCCTCCCTAACAGCGCGGTGGGTGTACCTAAACAACATGGTCAAAATTCTGGAACTCACTCCCTAACAGCAATATGGGAGTACCGACCCCACAGGGTCAAAATACTGGAATTCGCTCCCTAACTGCACTGTGGGAATACCTACACCACAGTGACAAAATCCAGGAACTCCCTCCATAACAGCACTGTGGATGTACCTACACCACAGGGAAAAAAACCTGGAAATCCCTCCCTAACAGCACAGTGGGTGTACCTACACCACAGAGACAATATCCTGGAACTCCCTCCCTAACAGCACTGTGGGAGTACCTACACCACAGGGAAAAAATCCTGGATCTCCATCCCTCACAGCACTGTGGGACAGTGTACACCGCAGGGACAAAATCCAGGAACTCCCACCCTTACAGCAATGTGGGTGCACCTACACCACACGGAAAAAAACCTGGAACTACCTCCCTAACAGCATTTTGGTTGTATCTACACGACACGCATAAAATCCTGGAACTCACTCCCTGAAAGCACTGTTGGACAATGTACACCGCAGGGATATAATCCTGGATCTCCCTCCCTAACTGCACTGTGTGTGTACCTGCACCACAGGGACAAAATCCAGGAACTCCCACCCTAACAGCAATGTGGGTGTACCTACACCACATGGACAAAATCCTGGAACTCCCTCCCTAACAGCATTGTGGTTGTATCTACACGATACGCATAAAATCCTGGAATTCACTCCCTGACAGCGCTGTGAGTTTACCTACACCACAGAGAAAAAATCTTTGAATTCGCTCCCTAACACCACTTTGGTTGTACCTACACCACGGTGACAACATCCTGGAAATCACTCCCTAACAGCACTGTGGGTGTACCTACATCAGAGGGACAAATTCCTGGAACTCTCTCCCTAACACACTGTGGGTGTACCTAAAACAGAGGGAAAAATTCCGGGAACTCCCTCCCTAAAAGCACTGTGGGTTTGCCTACAACAAAGGAACAAAATCCTGGAACTCTCTCCCTAACAGCACTGTGGAAGTACCTACACCACAAGGAAAAAATCCAGGAACTCCCTCCATAACAGCACTGTGGATGTAGCTACACCACAGGGGCAAAATCCTGGAACTCCCTCCCTAACAGCACTGTGAGTGTACCTACTCCTCAGGGACAAAATCCTGGAAGTCACTCCCTAACAGCACTGTTGGTGTACCTACACAACAGGGTCAAAATACAGGAATTCGCTCCCTAAAAGCACTGTGGGTTTTCCTACAGCACAGGGTCAAAATCCTGGAACTCACTCCCTAACAGCGCTGTGGGTGTACCTAAACCACATGGTCAAAATCCTGGAACTCTCTCCCTAACAGCACTGTGGGTGTACCGACACCATAGGGTCAAAATACTGGAATTCGCACCCTAACAGCGCTTTGGGAATACCTACACCACAGTGACAAATTCCAGGAACTCCCTCCATAACAGCACTGTGGATGTACCTACACCACAGGGACAAAATCCTGGAACTCCCTCCCTAACAGCACTGTGGGTGTACCCACACAACAGGGACAAAATCCTGGAACTCCATCCCTAACAGCACTGTGAGTGTACCTACTGCTCAGGGACTAAATCCTGGAATTCCCTCCCTTTCAGCACTGTGGGTGTACCTTCAACACAGGGATAAAATCCTGGAACTCCCATCCTAACAGCACTGTGGGTGTACCCACACCACAGGGACAAAATCCTGGAAATCACTCCCTAACAGCACTGTGGTTGTACCTACACAACAGGGTCAAAATACCGGAATTCGCTCCCTAACAGCACTGTGGGTGTACCTACACCACAGGGAAAAAATCCTGGAACTCACTCCCTAACAGCACTGTGGGTGTACCTACACAACAGGGTCAAAATACTGGAAATCCTTCCCTAACAGCACTGTGGGTGTACCTACACAACAGTGTCAAAATACTGGAATTCGCTCCCTAACAGCACTGTGGGTGTTCCTACACCACAGGGACAAAATCCTGGAACTCACTCCCTAACAGCACTGTGGGTGTACCTACACAGCAGGGTCAAAATACTGGAAATCGCTCCCTAACAGCACTCTGGGTGTTCCTACACCACAGGGTCAAAATCCTGGAACTCACTCCCGAACAACGCTTTGGGTGTACCAACACAACAGGTACAAAATCCTGGCACTCCCTCCATAACAGCGCTGTGGGTGTACCTAAACCGCATGGTCAAAATCCTGGAACTCACTCCCTAACATCATTGTGGGTGTACCGACCCCACAGGGACAAAATACTGGAATTTGCTCCATAACAGCACTCTGGGAATACCTACACCACAGTGACAAAATACTGGAACTCCCTCCCTAACAGCACTGTGGGTGTACCTACAGCACAGGGACAAAATCCTGGAACTCCCTCCCTAACAGCACTGTGGGTGTACCTACACCAAAGTGACAAAATCCTGGAACTCCCTCCCTAACAGCACTGTGGGAGTACCTACACCACAAGGAAAAATTCCTGGAACTCCCTCCCTAACAGCACTGTGGGACAGTGTACACCGCAGGGACATAATCCTGGAACTCCCTCCCGAACAGCACTGTGTGTGTACCTACACCACAGGGACAAAATCCAGGAACTCCCACCCTAACAGCAATGTGGGTGTACCTACACCACACGGATAAAATCCTGGAACTCCCTCCCTAACAGCATTGTGGTTGTATCTACACGACACGCATAAAATCCTGGAACTCACTCCCTAACAGCACTGTGGGATTACCTACACCACATGGATAAAATCCTGGAAGTCCCATCCTAACAGCACTGTGGGTGTACCCACACCACAGGGACAAAATCCTGGAACACACTCCCTAACAGCACTGTGGGTGTACCTATACAAGAGGGTCAAAATACTGGAATTCGCTCCCTAACAGCACTCTGGGTGTTCCTACACCACATGGTCAAAAACCTGGAACTCACTCCCTAACAGCGCTGTGGGTAGACCTAAACCACATGGTCAAAATCCTGGAACTCATTCCCTAACAGCACTGTGTGTGTACCTACACCACAGGGACAAAATCCAGGAACTCCCACCCTAACCGCAATGTGGATGCACCTACACCACACAGACAAAATCCTGGAACTCCCTCCCTAACTGCGCTTTGGGTGGACCTAAACCACATGGTCAAAATCCTGGAACTCATTCCCTAATACCACTGTGGGTGTACCAACACCACAGGGTCAAAATACTGGAATTCGCTCCCTAACAGCATTGTGGGAATAACTACACCACAGGGACAAAATCCTGGAACTCGCTCCCTCACAGCTCTGCGGGTGTACCTACACCACAGGGACAAATTCCAGGAAAATCCTCCTTAACAGCACTGTGCGTGTCCCTACACCACAGGGACAATTTCCTGGAATTCCCACCCTAACAGCATTGTGGGAGTATCTACATATCACGGATAAATTCCTGGAACTCTCTCCCTAACAGAAATGTGTGTGTACCTAAACCAGAGGGAAAAAATCTGGGAACACCCTCCCTAACAGCACGGTGGGTTTGCCTACAACAAAGGAACAAAATCCTGGAACTCTCTCCCTAACAGCACTGTGGAAGTACCTACACCACAGGGACAAAATCCAGGAACTCCCACCATAACAGCACTGTGGATGTACCTACACCACAGGGACAAATTCCAGGAACTCCCTCCATAACAGCACTGTGGAAGTACCTACACCACAGGGACAAAATCCAGGAACTCCCAACATAACAGCACTTTGGACGTAGCAACACCACAGGGACAAAATCCTGGATCTCCCTCCCAAACAGCACTGTGAGTGTACCAACACCTCAGGGACAAAATCCTGGAACTCCCTCCCTAACAGCACTCTGGGTGTACCTTCACCACGGGGATAAAATCCTGGAACTCACATACTAACAGCACTGTGGGTGTACCAACACAACAGGGTCAAAATACTGGAATTCGCTCCCTAACAGCACTGTGGGTGTTCCTACACCACAGGGTCAAAATCCTGGAACTCACTCCCCAACAACGCTGTGGGTGTACCTACACAACAGGGTCAAAATCCTGGAACTCCCTCCCTAACAGCGCTGTGGGTGTACCTAAACAACATGGTCAAAATCCTGGAACTCACTCCCTAACAGCAATGTGGGAGTACCGACCCCACAGGGTCAAAATACTGGAATTCGCTCCCTAACTGCACTGTGGGAATACCTACACAACAGTGACACAATCCAGGAACTCCCTCCATAACAGCACTGTGGATGTACCTACACCACAGGGACAAAAACCTGGAACTCCCTCCCTAACAGCACAGTGGGTGTAACTACACCACAGAGACAAAATCCTGGAACTCCCTCCCTAACAGCACTGTGGGAGTACCTACACCACAGGGAAAAAATCGTGGATCTCCATCCCTCACAGCACTGTGGGACAGTGTACACCGCAGGGACAAAATCCAGGAACTCCCACCCTAACAGCAATGTGGGTGCACCTAAACCACAGGGACAAAATCCTGGAACTCCCTCCCTAACAGCATTGTGGTTGTATCTACACGACACGCATAAAATCCTGGAACTCACTCCCTAAAAGCACTGTTGGACAATGTACACCGCAGGGATATAATCCTGGATCTCCCTCCCTAACTGCACTGTGTGTGTACCTACACCATAGGGACAAAATCCAGGAACTCCCTCCCTAAAAGCACTGTGGGTTTGCCTACAACAAAGGAACAAAATCCTGGAACTCTCTCCCTAACAGCACTGTGGAAGTACCTACACCACAAGGAAAAAATCCAGGAACTCCCACCATAACAGCACTGTGGATGTAACTACAGCACAGAAACAAAATCCAGGAAATCCCTCCATAAAAGCACTGTGGATGCAGCTACACCACAGGGACAAAATCCTGGAACTCCCTCCCTAACAGCACTGTGGGTGGACCTTCACCACATGGATAAAATCCTGGAACTCCCATCCTAACAGCACTGTGGGTGTACCCACACCACAGGGACAAAATCCTGGAACTCATTCCCTAACACCACTGTGGGTGTACCGACACCACAGGGTCAAAATACTGGAATTCGCTCCCTAACAGCATTGTGGGAATACCTACACCACAGGGACAAAATCCTGGAACTCGCTCCCTAACATCTCTGCGGGTGTACCTACACCACAGGGACAAATTCCAGGAAAATCCTCCTTAACAGCACTGTGCGTGTCCCTACACCACAGGGACAATTTCCTGGAATTCCCACCCTAACAGCATTGTGGGTGTAACTACATATCACGGATAAATTCCTGGAACTCTCTCCCTAACAGAAATGTGTGTGTACCTACACCAGAGGGAAAAAATCTGGGAACTCCCTCCCTAACAACACGGTGGGTTTGCCTACAACAAAGGAACAAAATCCTGGAACTCTCTCCCTAACAGCACTGTGGAAGTACCTACACCACAGGGACAAAATCCAGGAACTCCCTCCATAACAGCACTGTGGAAGTACCTACACCACAGGGACAAAATCCAGGAACTCCCAACATAACAGCACTTTGGACGTAGCAACACCACAGGGACAAAATCCTGGATCTCCCTCCCAAACAGCACTGTGAGTGTACCAACACCTCAGGGACAAAATCCTGGAACTCCCTCCCTAACAGCACTCTGGGTGTACCTTCACCACGGGCATAAAATCCTGGAACTCACATACTAACAGCACTGTGGGTGTACCAACACAACAGGGTCAAAATACTGGAATTCGCTCCCTAACAGCACTGTGGGTGTTCCTACACCACAGGGTCAAAATCCTGGAACTCACTCCCTAACAACGCTGAGGGTGTACCTACACAACAGGGTCAAAATCCTGGAACTCCCTCCCTAACAGCGCTGTGGGTGTACCTAAACCACATGGTCAAAATCCTGGAACTCACTCCCTAACAGCAATGTGGGAGTACCGACCCCACAGGGTCAAAATACTGGAATTCGCTCCCTAACTGCACTGTGGGAATACCTACACCACAGTGACAAAATCCAGGAACTCCCTCCATAACAGCACTGTGGATGTACCTACTCCTCAGGGACTAAATCCTGGAACTCCCTCCCTTTCAGCACTGTGGGTGTACCTTCAACACAGGGATAAAATCCTGGAACTCCCATCCTAACAGCACTGTGGGTGTACCCACACCACAGGGACAAAATCCTGGAAATCACTCCCTAACAGCACTGTGGTTGTACCTACACAACAGGGTCAAAATACCGGAATTCGCTCCCTAACAGCACTGTGGGTGTACCTACACCACAGGGAAAAAATCCTGGAACTCACTCCCTAACAGCACTGTGGGTGTACCTACACAACAGGGTCAAAATACTGGAAATCCTTCCCTAACAGCACTGTGGGTGTACCTACACAACAGTGTCAAAATACTGGAATTCGCTCCCTAACAGCACTGTGGGTGTACCTACACAACAGTGTCAAAATCCTGGAACTCACTCCCTAACAGCACTGTGGGTGTACCTACACAGCAGGGTCAAAATACTGGAAATCGCTCCCTAACAGCACTCTGGGTGTTCCTACACCACAGGGTCAAAATCCTGGAACTCACTCCCTAACAACGCTTTGGGTGTACCTACACAACAGGTACAAAATCCTGGCACTCCCTCCATAACAGCGCTGTGGGTGTACCTAAACCGCATGGTCAAAATCCTGGAACTCACTCCCTAACATCATTGTGGGTGTACCGACCCCACAGGGACAAAATACTGGAATTTGCTCCATAACAGCACTCTGGGAATACCTACACCACAGTGACAAAATACTGGAACTCCCTCCCTAACAGCACTGTGGGTGTACCTACAGCACAGGGACAAAATCCTGGAACTCCCTCCCTAACAGCACTGTGGGTGTACCTACACCAAAGTGACAAAATCCTGGAACTCCCTCCCTAACAGCACTGTGGGAGTACCTACACCACAAGGAAAAATTCCTGGAACTCCCTCCCTAACAGCACTGTGGGACAGTGTACACCGCAGGGACATAATCCTGGAACTCCCTCCCGAACAGCACTGTGTGTGTACCTACACCACAGGGACAAAATCCAGGAACTCCCACCCTAACAGCAATGTGGGTGTACCTACACCACACGGATAAAATCCTGGAACTCCCTCCCTAACAGCATTGTGGTTGTATCTACACGACACGCATAAAATCCTGGAACTCACTCCCTAACAACACTGTGACTTTACCTACACCACAGGGAAAAAATCTTTGAATTCGCTCCCTAACATCACTGTGGTTGTACCTACACCACAGTGACCATATCCTGGAAATCACTCACTTACAGCACAGTGGGGGTACCTACATCAGAGGGACAAATTCCTGGAACTCCCTCCCTAACAGCACTGTGGGATTACCTACACCACAGGGACAAAATCCTGGAACACACTCCCTAACAGCACGGTGGGTGTACCTACACAAGAGGGTCAAAATACTGGAATTCGCTCCCTAACAGCACTCTGGGTGTTCCTACACCACATGGTCAAAAACCTGGAACGCACTCCCTAAAACGCTGTGGGTGTAGCTACACAACAGGGTCAAAATCCTGGAACTCCCTCCCTAACAGCACTGTGGAAGTACCTACACCACAGGGACAAAATCCAGGAACTCCCAACATAACAGCACATTGGACATAGCAACACCACAGGGACAAAATCCTGGATCTCCCTCCCAAACAGCACAGTGAGTGTACCAACACCTCAGGGACAAAATCCTGGAACTCCCTCCCTAACAGCACTCTGGGTGTACCTTCACCACGGGGATAAAATCCTGGAACTCACATACTAACAGCACTGTGGGTGTACCTACACAACAGGGTCAAAATAAAGGAATTCGCTCCCTAACAGCACTGTGGGTGTTCCTACACAACAGGGTCAAAATCCTGGAACTCCCTCCCTGACAGCGCTGTGGGTGTACCTAAACAACATGGTCAAAATCCTGGAACTCACTCCCTAACAGCAATGTGGGAGTACCGACCCCACAGGGTCAAAATACTGGAATTCGCTCCCTAACTGCACTGTGGGAATACCTACACCACAGTGACAAAATCCAGGAACTCCCTCCATAACAGCACTGTGGATGTACCTACACCACAGGGACAAAATTCTGGAACTCCCTCCCTAACAGCACTGTGGGTGTACCTACACCACAGAGACAAAATCCTGGAACTCCCTCCCTAACAGCACTGTGGGAGTACCTACACCACAGGGGAAAAATCCTGGATCTCCATCCCTCACAGCACTGTGGGACAGTGTACACCGCAGGGACAAAATCCATGAACTCCCACCCTAACAACAATGTGGGTGCACCTACACCACACGGACAAAATCCTGGAACTCCCTCCCTAACAGCATTTTGGTTGTATCTACACGACACGCATAAAATCCTGGAACTCACTCCCTAAAAGCACTGTTGGACAATGTACACCGCAGGGATATAATCCTGGATCTCCCTCCCTAACTGCACTGTGTGTGTACCTACACCATAGGGACAAAATCCAAGAACTCCCTCCCTAAAAGCACTGTGGGTTTGCCTACAACAAAGGAACAAAATCCTGGAACTCTCTCCCTAACAGCACTGTGGAAGCACCTACACCACAAGGACAAAATCCAGGAACTCCCACCATAACAGCACTGTGGATGTACCTACACCACAGGGACAAAATCCAGGAACTCCCTCCATAACAGCACTGTGGAAGTACCTACACCACAGGGACAAAATCCAGGAACTCCCAACATAACAGCACTTTGGACGTAGCAACACCACAGGGACAAAATCCTGGATCTCCCTCCCAAACAGCACTGTGAGTGTACCAACACCTCAGGGACAAAATCCTGGAACTCCCTCCCTAACAGCACTCTGGGTGTACCTTCACCACGGGCATAAAATCCTGGAACTCACATACTAACAGCACTGTGTTTGTACCAACACAACAGGGTCAAAATACTGGAATTCGCTCCCTAACAGCACTGTGGGTGTACCTACACCACAGGGTCAAAATCCTGGAACTCACTCCCTAACAACGCTGAGGGTGTACCTACACAACAGGGTCAAAATCCTGGAACTCCCTCCCTAACAGCGCTGTGGGTGTACCTAAACCACATGGTCAAAATCCTGGAACTCACTCCCTAACAGCAATGTGGGAGTACCGACCCTACAGGGTCAAAATACTGGAATTCGCTCCCTAACTGCACTGTGGGAATACCTACACCACAGTGACAAAATCCAGGAACTCCCTCCATAACAGCACTGTGGATGTACCTACACCACAGGGACAAAATTCTGGAACTCCCTCCATAACAGCACTGTGGGTTTACCTACACCACAGGGACAAAATCCTGGAACTCCCTCCCTAACAGCACTGTGGGTGTACCTACACAACAGGGACAAAATCCTGGAACTCCATCCCTAACAGCACTGTGAGTGTACCTACTCCTCAGGGACTAAATCCTGGAACTCCCTCCCTTTCAGCACTGTGGGTGTACCTTCAACACAGGGATAAAAT
Source organism: Carcharodon carcharias (assembly GCF_017639515.1). Lineage (NCBI taxonomy): Eukaryota > Metazoa > Chordata > Chondrichthyes > Lamniformes > Lamnidae > Carcharodon > Carcharodon carcharias. The sequence continues at coordinate 116,888 of NW_024470822.1, read as the reverse complement.
CCTGGAACTCCCATCCTAACAGCACTGTGGGTGTACCCACACCACAGGGACAAAATCCTGGAAATCACTCCCTAACAGCACTGTGGTTGTACCTACACAACAGGGTCAAAATACCGGAATTCGCTCCCTAACAGCAGTGTGGGTGTACCTACACCACAGGGAAAAAATCCAGGAACTCACTCCCTAACAGCACTGTGGGTGTACCTACACAACAGGGTCAAAATACTGGAAATCCTTCCCTAACAGCACTGTGGGTGTACCTACACAACAGTGTCAAAATACTGGAATTCGCTCCCTAACAGCACTCTGGGTGTTCCTACACCACAGGGTCAAAATCCTGGAACTCACTCCCTAACAACGCTTTGGGTGTACCTACACAACAGGTGCAAAATCCTGGCACTCCCTCCATAACAGCGCTGTGGGTGTACCTAAACCGCATGGTCAAAATCCTGGAACTCACTCCCTAACATCATTGTGGGTGTACCGACCCCACAGGGACAAAATACTGGAATTTGCTCCATAACAGCACTGTGGGAATACCTACACCACAGTGACAAAATACTGGAACTCCCTCCCTAACAGCACTGTGGGTGTACCTACACCAAAGTGACAAAATCCTGGAACTCCCTCCCTAACAGCACTGTGGGTGTACCTACACCAAAGTGACAAAATCCTGGAACTCCCTCCCTAACAGCACTGTGGGAGTACCTACACCACAAGGAAAAAATCCTGGAACTCCCTCCCTAACAGCACTGTGGGACAGTGTACACCGCAGGGACATAATCCTGGAACTCCCTCCCGAACAGCACTGTGTGTGTACCTACACCACAGGGACAAAATCCAGGAACTCCCACCCTAACAGCAATGTGTGTGTACCTACACCACACGGATAAAATCCTGGAACTCCCTCCCTAACAGCATTGTGGTTGTATCTACAAGACACGCATAAAATCCTGGAACTCACTCCCTAACAACACTGTGACTTTACCTACACCACAGGGAAAAAATCTTTGAATTCGCTCCCTAACATCACTGTGGTTGTACCTACACCACAGTGACCATATCCTGGAAATCACTCACTTACAGCACAGTGGGGGTACCTACATCAGAGGGACAAATTCCTGGAACTCCCTCCCTAACAGCACTGTGGGATTACCTACACCACATGGATAAAATCCTGGAAGTCCCATCCTAACAGCACTGTGGATGTACCTACACCACAGGGACAAAATTCTGGAACTCCCTCCCTAACAGCACTGTGGGTGTACCTACACCACAGAGACAAAATCCTGGAACTCCCTCCCTAACAGCACTGTGGGAGTACCTACACCACAGGGGAAAAATCCTGGATCTCCATCCCTCACAGCACTGTGGGACAGTGTACACCGCAGGGACAAAATCCATGAACTCCCACCCTAACAACAATGTGGGTGCACCTACACCACACGGACAAAATCCTGGAACTCCCTCCCTAACAGCATTTTGGTTGTATCTACACGACACGCATAAAATCCAAGAACTCCCTCCCTAAAAGCACTGTGGGTTTGCCTACAACAAAGGAACAAAATCCTGGAACTCTCTCCCTAACTGCACTGTGGAAGCACCTACACCACAAGGACAAAATCCAGGAACTCCCACCATAACAGCACTGTGGATGTACCTACACCACAGGGACAAAATTCTGGAACTCCCTCCATAACAGCACTGTGGGTTTACCTACACCACAGGGACAAAATCCTGGATCTCCCTCCCTAACAGCACTGTGGGTGTACCTACACAACAGGGACAAAATCCTGGAACTCCATCCCTAACAGCACTGTGAGTGTACCTACTCCTCAGGGACTAAATCCTGGAACTCCCTCCCTTTCAGCACTGTGGGTGTACCTTCAACACAGGGATAAAATCCTGGAACTCCCATCCTAACAGCACTGTGGGTGTACCCACACCACAGGGACAAAATCCTGGAAATCACTCCCTAACAGCACTGTGGTTGTACCTACACAACAGGGTCAAAATACCGGAATTCGCTCCCTAACAGCACTGTGGGTGTACCTACACCACAGGGAAAAAATCCTGGAACTCACTCCCTAACAGCACTGTGGGTGTACCTACACAACAGGGTCAAAATACTGGAAATCCTTCCCTAACAGCACTGTGGGTGTACCTACACAACAGTGTCAAAATACTGGAATTCGCTCCCTAACAGCACTCTGGGTGTTCCTACACCACAGGGTCAAAATCCTGGAACTCACTCCCTAACAACGCTTTGGGTGTACCTACACAACAGGTACAAAATCCTGGCACTCCCTCCATAACAGCGCTGTGGGTGTACCTAAACCGCATGGTCAAAATCCTGGAACTCACTCCCTAACATCATTGTGGGTGTACTGACCCCACAGGGACAAAATACTGGAATTTGCTCCATAACAGCACTCTGGGAATACCTACACCACAGTGACAAAATACTGGAACTCCCTCCCTAACAGCACTGTGGGTGTACCTACACCAAAGTGACAAAATCCTGGAACTCCCTCCCTAACAGCACTGTGGGAGTACCTACACCACAAGGAAAAAATCCTGGAACTCCCTCCCTAACAGCACTGTGGGACAGTGTACACCGCAGGGACATAATCCTGGAACTCCCTCCCGAACAGCACTCTGTGTGTACCTACACCACAGGGACAAAATCCAGGAACTCCCACCCTAACAGCAATGTGTGTGTACCTACACCACACGGATAAAATCCTGGAACTCCCTCCCTAACAGCATTGTGGTTGTATCTACACGACACGCATAAAATCCTGGAACTCACTCCCTAACAACACTGTGACTTTACCTACACCACAGGGAAAAAATCTTTGAATTCGCTCCCTAACATCACTGTGGTTGTACCTACACCACAGTGACCATATCCTGGAAATCACTCACTTACAGCACAGTGGGGGTACCTACATCAGAGGGACAAATTCCTGGAACTCCCTCCCTAACAGCACTGTGGGATTACCTACACCACATGGATAAAATCCTGGAAGTCCCATCCTAACAGCACTGTGGGTGTACCCACACCACAGGGACAAAATCCTGGAACACACTCCCTAACAGCACTGTGGGTGTACCTACACAAGAGGGTCAAAATACTGGAATTCGCTCCCTAACAGCACTCTGGGTGTTCCTACACCACATGGTCAAAATCCTGGAACTCCCTCCCTAACAGCGCTGTGGGTAGACCTAAACCACATGGTCAAAATCCTGGAACTCATTCCCTAACAGCACTGTGTGTGTACCTACACCACAGGGACAAAATCCAGGAACTCCCACCTTAACCGCAATGTGGGTGCACCTACACCACACAGACAAAATCCTGGAACTCCCTCCCTAACTGCGCTTTGGGTGGACCTAAACCACATGGTCAAAATCCTGGAACTCATTCCCTAATACCACTGTGGGTGTACCAACACCACAGGGTCAAAATACTGGAATTCGCTCCCTAACAGCATTGTGGGAATACCTACACCACAGGGACAAAATCGTGGAACTCGCTCCCTCACAGCTCTGTGGGTGTACCTACACCACAGGGACAAATTCCAGGAAAATCCTCCTTAACAGCACTGTGCATGTCCCTACACCACAGGGACAATTTCCTGGATTTCCACCCTAACAGCATTGTGGGTGTATCTACATATCACGGATAAATTCCTGGAACTCTCTCCCTAACAGAAATGTGTGTGTACCTACACCAGAGGGAAAAAATCTGGGAACTCCCTCCCTAACAGCACGGTGGGTTTGCCTACAACAAAGGAACAAAATCCTGGAACTCTCTCCCTAACAGCACTGTGGAAGTACCTACACCACAGGGACAAAATCCAGGAACTCCCACCATAACAGCACTGTGGATGTACCTACACCACAGGGACAAAATCCAGGAACCCCCTCCATAACAGCACTGTGGAAGTACCTACACCACAGGGACAAAATCCAGGAACTCCCAACATAACAGCACTTTGGACGTAGCAACACCACAGGGACAAAATCCTGGATCTCCCTCCCAAACAGCACTGTGAGTGTACCAACACCTCAGGGACAAAATCCTGGAACTCCCTCCCTAACAGCACTCTGGGTGTACCTTCACCACAGGGAAAAAATCCTGGAACTCACATACTAACAGCACTGTGGGTGTACCAACACAACAGGGTCAAAATACTGGAATTCGCTCCCTAACAGCACTGTGGGTGTTCCTACACCACAGGGTCAAAATCCTGGAACTCACTCCCCAACAACGCTGTGGGTGTACCTACACAACAGGGTCAAAATCCTGGAACTCCCTCCCTAACAGCGCTGTGGGTGTACCTAAACAACATGGTCAAAATCCTGGAACTCACTCCCTAACAGCAATGTGGGAGTACCGACCCCACAGGGTCAAAATACTGGAATTCGCTCCCTAACTGCACTGTGGGAATACCTACACAACAGGGACAAAATCCAGGAACTCCCTCCATAACAGCACTGTGGATGTACGTACACCACAGGGACAAAATTCTGGAACTCCCTCCCTAACAGCACAGTGGGTGTAACTACACCACAGAGACAAAATCCTGGAACTCCCTCCCTAACAGCACTGTGGGAGTACCTACACCACAGGGAAAAAATCCTGGATCTCCATCCCTCACAGCACTGTGGGACAGTGTACACCGCAGGGACAAAATCCAGGAACTCCCACCCTAACAGCAATGTGGGTGCACCTAAACCACAGGGACAAAATCCTGGAACTCCCTCCCTAACAGCATTGTGGTTGTATCTACACGACACGCATAAAATCCTGGAACTCACTCCCTAAAAGCACTGTTGGACAATGTACACCGCAGGGATATAATCCTGGATCTCCCTCCCTAACTGCACTGTGTGTGTACCTACACCATAGGGACAAAATCCAGGAACTCCCTCCCTAAAAGCACTGTGGGTTTGCCTACAACAAAGGAACAAAATCCTGGAACTCTCTCCCTAACAGCACTGTGGAAATACCTACACCACAAGGACAAAATCCAGGATCTCCCACCATAACAGCACTGTGGATGTAACTACACCACAGGGACAAAATCCAGGAACTCCCTCCATAAAAGCACTGTGGATGCAGCTACACCACAGGGACAAAATCCTGGAACTCCCTCCCTAACAGCACTGTGGGTGGACCTTCACCACATGGATAAAATCCTGGAACTCCCATCCTAACAGCAATGTGGGTGTACCCACACCACAGGGACAAAATCCTGGAACTCACTCCCTAACAGCACTGTGGGTGTACCTACACAAGAGGGTCAAAATACGGGAATTCGCTCCCTAACAGCACTGTGGGTGTTCCTACACCACAGGGTCAAAAACCTGGAACTCACTTCCTAACAACGCTGTGGGTGTACCTACACAACAGTGTCAAAATCCTGGAACTCCCTCCCTATCAGCGCTGTGGGAGGACCTAAACCACATGGTCAAAATCCTGGAACTCATTCCCTAACACCACTGTGGGAGTACCGACACCACAGGGTCAAAATACTGGAATTCGCTCCCTAACAGCATTGTGGGAATACCTACAGCACAGGGACAAAATACTGGAACTCGCTCCCTAACAGCTCTGTGGGTGTACCTACACCACGGGGACAAATTCCAGGAAAATCCTCCTTAACAGCACTGTGCGTGTCCCTACACTACAGGGACAATTTCCTGGAATTCCCACCCTAACAGCATTTTGGGTGTATCTACATATCACGGATAAATTCCTGGAACTCTCTCCCTAACAGAAATGTCTGTGTACCTATACCAGAGGGAAAAAATCTGGGAACTCCCTCCCTAACAGCACGGTGGGTTTGCCTACAACAAAGGAACAAAATCCTGGAACTCTCTCCCTAACAGCACTGTGGAAGTACCTACACCACAGGGACAAAATCCAGGAACTCCCACCATAACAGCACTGTGGATGTACCTACACCACAGGGACAAAATCCAGGAACTCCCTCCATAACAGCACTGTGGAAGTACCTACACCACAGGGACAAAATCCAGGAACTCCCAACATAACAGCACATTGGACGTAGCAACACCTCAGGGACAAAATCCTGGATCTCCCTCCCAAACAGCACAGTGAGTGTACCAACACCTCAGGGACAAAATCCTGGAACTCCCTCCCTAACAGCACTCTGGGTGTACCTTCACCACGGGGATAAAATCCTGGAACTCACATACTAACAGCACTGTGGGTGTACCTACACAACAGGGTCAAAATAAAGGAATTCGCTCCCTAACAGCACTGTGGTTGTTCCTACACCACAAGGTCAAAATCCTGGAACTCACTCCCTAACAACACTGAGGGTGTACCTACACAACAGGGTCAAAATCCTGGAACTCCCACCCTGACAGCGCTGTGGGTGTACCTAAACAACATGGTCAAAATCCTGGAACTCACTCCCTAACAGCAATGTGGGAGTACCGACCCCACAGGGTCAAAATACTGGAATTCGCTCCCTAACTGCACTGTGGGAATACCTACACCACAGTGACAAAATCCAGGAACTCCCTCCATAACAGCACTGTGGATGTACCTACACCACAGGGACAAAATTCTGGAACTCCCTCCCTAACAGCACTGTGGGTGTACCTACACCACAGAGACAAAATCCTGGAACTCCCTCCCTAACAGCACTGTGGGAGTACCTACACCACAGGGGAAAAATCCTGGATCTCCATCCCTCACAGCATTGTGGGACAGTGTACACCGCAGGGACAAAATCCACGAACTCCCACCCTAACAACAATGTGGGTGCACCTACACCACACGGACAAAATCCTGGAACTCCCTCCCTAACAGCATTTTGGTTGTATCTACACGACACGCATAAAATCCTGGAACTCACTCCCTAAAAGCACTGTTGGACAATGTACACCGCAGGGATATAATCCTGGATCTCCCTCCCTAACTGCACTGTGTGTGTACCTACACCATAGGGACAAAATCCAAGAACTCCCTCCCTAAAAGCACTGTGGGTTTGCCTACAACAAAGGAACAAAATCCTGGAACTCTCTCCCTAACAGCACTGTGGAAGCACCTACACCACAAGGAAAAAATCCAGGAACTCCCACCATAACAGCACTGTGGATGTACCTACACCACAGGGACAAAATCCAGGAACTCCCTCCATAACAGCACTGTGGAAGTACCTACAGCACAGGGACAAAATCCAGGAACTCCCAACATAACAGCACTTTGGACGTAGCAACACCACAGGGACAAAATCCTGGATCTCCCTCCCAAACAGCACTGTGAGTGTACCAACACCTCAGGGACAAAATCCTGGAACTCCCTCCCTAACAGCACTCTGGGTGTACCTTCACCACGGGGATAAAATCCTGGAACTCACATACTAACAGCACTGTGGGTGTACCAACACAACAGGGTCAAAATACTGGAATTCGCTCCCTAACAGCACTGTGGGTGTTCCTACACCTCAGGGACAAAATCCAGGAACTCCCACCCTAACAGCAATGTGGGTGTACCTACACCACACGGACAAAATCCTGGAACTCCCTCCCTAACAGCATTGTGGTTGTATCTACACGACGCATAAAATCCTGGAACTCACTCCCTAACAACACTGTGACTTTACCTACACCACAGGGAAAAATCTTTGAATTCGCTCCCTAACATCACTGTGGTTGTACCTACACCACAGTGACCATATCCTGGAAGTCACTCACTTACAGCACTGTGAGTGTACCTACATCAGAGGGACAAAATCCTGGAACTCCCTCCCTAACAGCACTCTGGGTGTACCTACACCACATGGATAAAATCCTGGAAGTCCCATCCTAACAGCACTGTGGGTGTACCCACACCACAGGGACAAAATCCTGGAACTCACTCCCTAACAGCACTGTGGGTGTACCTGCACAACAGGGTCAAAGTACTGGAATTCGCTCCCTAACAGCACTGTGGGTGTACCTACACCACATGGATAAAATCCTGGAAGTCCCATCCTACAGCATTGTGGTTGTATCTACACGACGCATAAAAATCCTGGAACTCACTCCCTAACAGCACTGTGGACTTACCTACACCGCAGGGATATAATCTTGGAATTCCCTCCCTAACATGCACTGTGTGTGTACCTACACCACTAGTGACCATAATCCTGGAAGTCCTCACTTACAGCACTGTGAGGTTTGACCTACAACAAAGGGAACAAAATCCTGGAACTCTCTCCCTAACAGCACTGCTGGGAAGTACCTACACCACATGGATAAAATCCTGGATATCCCATCCATAACAGCACTGTGGGTGTACCCTACACCACAGGGACAAAATCCTGGAACTCACTCCCTAACAGCACTGTGGGTGTACCTGCACAACAGGGTCAAAGTACTGGAATTCGCTCCCTAACAGCACTGTGGGTGTACCTACACCACATGGATAAAATCCTGGAAGTCCCATCCTAACAGCACTGTGGGTGTACCCACACCACAGGGACAAAATCCTGGAACTCACTCCCTAACAGCACTGTGGGTGTACCTACACAAGAGGGTCAAAATACGGGAATTCGCTCCCTAACAGCACTGTGGGTGTTCCTACACCACAGGGTCAAAAACCTGGAACTCACTTCCTAACAACGCTGTGGGTGTACCTACACAACAGTGTCAAAATCCTGGAACTCCCTCCCTATCAGCGCTGTGGGAGGACCTAAACCACATGGTCAAAATCCTGGAACTCATTCCCTAACACCACTGTGGGAGTACCGACACCACAGGGTCAAAATACTGGAATTCGCTCCCTAACAGCATTGTGGGAATACCTACAGCACAGGGACAAAATACTGGAACTCGCTCCCTAACAGCTCTGTGGGTGTACCTACACCACGGGGACAAATTCCAGGAAAATTCTCCTTAACAGCACTGTGCGTGTCCCTACACTACAGGGACAATTTCCTGGAATTCCCACCCTAACAGCATTTTGGGTGTATCTACACCACAGGGACAAAATCCTGGAACTCCCATCCATAACAGCACTGTGAGTGTACCTACTCCTCAGGGAAAAAAATCCTGGAACTCACTCCTAACAGCACTGTGGGTGTACCTACACAACAGAGTCAAAATACAGGATTCGCTCCCTAACAGCACTGTGGGTGTTCCTACACCACAGGGTCAAAATCCTGGAACTCCCTCCCTAACAGCGGTGTGGGTGTACCTAAACCACATGGTCAAAATCTGGAAATCACTCCCTAACAGCACTGTGGGTGTACCTACAACACAGGGACAAAATCCTGGAACTCCTCCCTAAAAGCACTGTGGTGTACCTACTCCACAGGGACTAAATCCTGGAACTCCCTCCCTAACAGCACTGTGGGTGTAAACTTCACCCACAGGGATAAAATCCTGGAACTCCCATCCTAACAGCACTGTGGGGTGTACCCACACCACAGGGACAAAAATCTGGACTCACTCCCTAACAGCACTGGGGTGTACCTACACAACAGGGTCAAAATAAAGGAATTCGCTCCCTAACAGCACTGTGGTTGTTCCTACACCACAAGGTCAAAATCCTGGAACTCACTCCCTAATAACGCTGAGGGTGTACCTACACAACAGGGTCAAAATCCTGGAACTCCCACCCTGACAGCGCTGTGGGTGTACCTAAACAACATGGTCAAAATCCTGGAACTCACTCCCTAACAGCAATGTGGGAGTACCGACCCCACAGGGTCAAAATACTGGAATTCGCTCCCTAACTGCACTGTGGGAATACCTACACCACAGTGACAAAATCCAGGAACTCCCTCCATAACAGCACTGTGGATGTACCTACACCACAGGGACAAAATTCTGGAACTCCCTCCCTAACAGCACTGTGGGTGTACCTACACCACAGAGACAAAATCCTGGAACTCCCTCCCTAACAGCACTGTGGGAGTTCCTACAACACAGGGAAAAATCCTGGATCTCCATCCCTCACAGCATTGTGGGACAGTGTACACCGCAGGGACAAAATCCACGAACTCCCACCCTAACAACAATGTGGGTGCACCTACACCACACGGACAAAATCCTGGAACTCCCTCCCTAACAGCATTTTGGTTGTATCTACACGACACGCATAAAATCCTGGAACTCACTCCCTAAAAGCACTGTTGGACAATGTACACCGCAGGGATATAATCCTGGATCTCCCTCCCTAACTGCACTGTGTGTGTACCTACACCATAGGGACAAAATCCAAGAACTCCCTCCCTAAAAGCACTGTGGGTTTGCCTACAACAAAGGAACAAAATCCTGGAACTCTCTCCCTAACAGCACTGTGGAAGCACCTACACCACAAGGAAAAAATCCAGGAACTCCCACCATAACAGCACTGTGGATGTACCTACACCACAGGGACAAAATCCAGGAACTCCCTCCATAACAGCACTGTGGAAGTACCTACAGCACAGGGACAAAATCCAGGAACTCCCAACATAACAGCACTTTGGACGTAGCAACACCACAGGGACAAAATCCTGGATCTCCCTCCCAAACAGCACTGTGAGTGTACCAACACCTCAGGGACAAAATCCTGGAACTCCCTCCCTAACAGCACTCTGGGTGTACCTTCACCACGGGCATAAAATCCTGGAACTCACATACTAACAGCACTGTGGGTGTACCAACACAACAGGGTCAAAATACTGGAATTCGCTCCCTAACAGCACTGTGGGTGTTCCTACACCACAGGGTCAAAATCCTGGAACTCACTCCCTAACAACGCTGAGGGTGTACCTACACAACAGGGTCAAAATCCTGGAACTCCCTCCCTAACAGCGCTGTGGGTGTACCTAAACCACATGGTCAAAATCCTGGAACTCACTCCCTAACAGCAATGTGGGAGTACCGACCCCACAGGGTCAAAATACTGGAATTCGCTCCCTAACTGCACTGTGGGAATACCTACACCACAGTGACAAAATCCAGGAACTCCCTCCATAACAGCACTGTGGATGTACCTACACCACAGGGACAAAATTCTGGAACTCCCTCCATAACAGCACTGTGGGTTTACCTACACCACAGGGACAAAATCCTGGAACTCCCTCCCTAACAGCACTGTGGGTGTACCTGCACAACAGGGACCAAATCCTGGAACTCCATCCCTAACAGCACTGTGAGTGTACCTACTCCTCAGGGACTAAATCCTGGAACTCCCTCCCTTTCAGCACTGTGGGTGTACCTTCAACACAGGGATAAAATCCTGGAACTCCCATCCTAACAGCACTGTGAGTGTACCCACACCACAGGGACAAATTCCTGGAAATCACTCCCTAACAGCACTGTGGTTGTACATACACAACAGTGTCAAAATACGGGAATTCGCTCCCTAACAGCACTGTGGGTGTACCTACACCACAGGGAAAAAATCCTGGAACTCACTCCCTAACAGCACTGTGGGTGTACCTACACAACAGGGTCAAAATACTGGAAATCCTTCCCTAACAGCACTGTGGGTGTTCCTACACCACAGGGTCAAAATCCTGGAACTCACTCCCTAAAAACGCTGTGGGTGTACCTACACAAGAGGGTCAAAATACGGGAATTCGCTCCCTAACAGCACTGTGGGTGTTCCTACACCACAGGGTCAAAAACCTGGAACTCACTTCCTAACAACGCTGTGGGTGTACCTACACAACAGTGTCAAAATCCTGGAACTCCCTCCCTATCAGCGCTGTGGGAGGACCTAAACCACATGGTCAAAATCCTGGAACTCATTCCCTAACACCACTGTGGGAGTACCGACACCACAGGGTCAAAATACTGGAATTCGCTCCCTAACAGCATTGTGGGAATACCTACACCACAGGGACAAAATACTGGAACTCGCTCCCTAACAGCTCTGTGGGTGTACCTACACCACGGGGACAAATTCCAGGAAAATCCTCCTTAACAGCACTGTGCGTGTCCCTACACTACAGGGACAATTTCCTGGAATTCCCACCCTAACAGCATTTTGGGTGTATCTACATATCACGGATAAATTCCTGGAACTCTCTCCCTAACAGAAATGTCTGTGTACCTATACCAGAGGGAAAAAATCTGGGAACTCCCTCCCTAACAGCACGGTGGGTTTGCCTACAACAAAGGAACAAAATCCTGGAACTCTCTCCCTAACAGCACTGTGGAAGTACCTACACCACAGGGACAAAATCCAGGAACTCCCACCATAACAGCACTGTGGATGTACCTACACCACAGGGACAAAATCCAGGAACTCCCTCCATAACAGCACTGTGGAAGTACCTACACCACAGGGACAAAATCCAGGAACTCCCAACATAACAGCACATTGGACGTAGCAACACCTCAGGGACAAAATCCTGGATCTCCCTCCCAAACAGCACAGTGAGTGTACCAACACCTCAGGGACAAAATCCTGGAACTCCCTCCCTAACAGCACTCTGGGTGTACCTTCACCACGGGGATAAAATCCTGGAACTCACATACTAACAGCACTGTGGGTGTACCTACACAACAGGGTCAAAATAAAGGAATTCGCTCCCTAACAGCACTGTGGTTGTTCCTACACCACAAGGTCAAAATCCTGGAACTCACTCCCTAACAACACTGAGGGTGTACCTACACAACAGGGTCAAAATCCTGGAACTCCCACTCTGACAGCGCTGTGGGTGTACCTAAACAACATGGTCAAAATCCTGGAACTCACTCCCTAACAGCAATGTGGGAGTACCGACCCCACAGGGTCAAAATACTGGAATTCGCTCCCTAACTGCACTGTGGGAATACCTACACCACAGTGACAAAATCCAGGAACTCCCTCCATAACAGCACTGTGGATGTACCTACACCACAGGGACAAAATTCTGGAACTCCCTCCCTAACAGCACTGTGGGTGTACCTACACCACAGAGACAAAATCCTGGAACTCCCTCCCTAACAGCACTGTGGGAGTACCTACACCACAGGGGAAAAATCCTGGATCTCCATCCCTCACAGCATTGTGGGACAGTGTACACCGCAGGGACAAAATCCACGAACTCCCACCCTAACAACAATGTGGGTGCACCTACACCACACGGACAAAATCCTAGAACTCCCTCCCTAACAGCATTTTGGTTGTATCTACACGACACGCATAAAATCCTGGAACTCACTCCCTAAAAGCACTGTTGGACAATGTACACCGCAGGGATATAATCCTGGATCTCCCTCCCTAACTGCACTGTGTGTGTACCTACACCACAGGGACAAAATCCTGGAACTCCCATCCTAACAGCACTGTGGGTGTACCCACACCACAGGGACAAAATCCTGGAACTCACTCCCTAACAGCACTGTGGGTGTACCTACACAACAGGGTCAAAATACTGGAAATCGCTCCCTAACAGCACTGTGGGTGTTCCTACACCACAGAGTCAAAATCCTGGAACTCACTCCCTAACAACGCTGAGGGTGTACCTACACAACAGGTACAAAATCCTGGCACTCCCTCCATAACAGCGCTGTGGGTATACCTAAACCACATGGTCAAAATCCTGGAGCTCACTCCCTAACATCAATGTGGGTGTACCGACCCCACAGGGACAAAATACTGGAATTTGCTCCCTAACAGCACTGTGGGTGTACCTACAGCACAGGGACAAAATCCTGGAACTCCCTCCCTAACAGCACTGTGGGACAGTGTACACCGCAGGGACATAATCCTGGAACTCCCTCCCGAACAGCAGTGTGTGTGTACCTACACCACAGGGACAAAATCCAGGAACTCCCACCCTAACAGCAATGTGGGTGTACATACACCACACGGACAAAATCCTGGAACTCCCTCCCTAACAGCATTGTGGTTGTATCTACACGACGCATAAAATCCTGGAACTCACTCCCTAACAACACTGTGACTTTACCTACACCACAGGGAAAAAATCTTTGAATTCGCTCCCTAACATCACTGTGGTTGTACCTACACCACAGTGACCATATCCTGGAAGTCACTCACTTACAGCACTGTGAGTGTACCTACATCAGAGGGACAAAATCCTGGAACTCCCTCCCTAACAGCACTCTGGGTGTACCTACACCACATGGATAAAATCCTGGAAGTCCCATCCTAACAGCACTGTGGGTGTACCCACACCACAGGGACAAAATCCTGGAACTCACTCCCTAACAGCACTGTGGGTGTTCCTACACCACAGGGTCAAAATCCTGGAACTCACTCCCTAACAATGCTGTGGGTGTACCTACACAACAGGGTCAAAGTCCTAGAACTCCCTCCCTAACAGCGCTGTGGGTGGACCTAAACCACATGGTCAAAATCCTGGAACTCAATCCCTAACAGCACTGTGGGTGTACTGACATCACAGGGTCAAAATACTGGAATTCGCTCCCTAACAACACTGTGGGAATACCTACACCACAGAGACAAAATCCAGGAACTCCCTCCATAACAGCACTGTGGATGTACTGACACCACAGGGACAAATTCCTGGAACTCCCTCCCTAACAGCAATGTGGGTGTACCTACACCACAGGGACAAAATCCTGGAACTCCCTCCATAACAGCACTGTGGGTGTACCTACACCACAGGGACAAACTCCTGGAACTCCCGCCCTAACAGCACTGTGGGAGTACCTACACCACAGGGAAAAAATCCAGGAACTCCCTCCATAACACCACTGTGGATGTACTGACACCACAGGGACAAATTCCTGGAACTCCCTCCCTAACAGCACTGTGGGTGTACCTACACCACAGGGACAAAATCCTGGAACTCCCTCCATAACAGCACTGTGGGTGTACCTACACCACAGGGACAAAATCCTGGAACTCCTTCCCTAACAGCACTGTGAGTGTACCTACACCACAGGGACAAACTCCTGGAACTCCTGCCCTAACAGCACTGTGGGAGTACCTACACCACAGGGAAAAAATCCAGTAACTCCCTCCCTAACAGCACTGTGTGTGTACTTACACAACAGGGACAAAATCCTGTAACTCCCACCCTAACAGCAATGTGGGTGTACCTACACCACACGAACAAAATCCAGGAACACACTCCCTAACAGCATTGTGGTTTTATCTACACGACACGCATAAAATCCTGGAACTCACTCCCTAACAGCGCTGAATTTACCTACACCACAGGGAAAAAATCTTTGAATTCGCTTCCTAAAATCACTGTGGTTGTACCTACACCACAGTGACAATATCCTGGAAATCACTCACTAACAGCACTGTGGGTGTACCTACATCAGAGGGACAAATTCCTGGAACTCCCTCCCTAACAGCACTGTGGATGTAACTACACCACAGGGACAAAATCCTGGAACTCCCTCCATAACAGCACTGTGAGTGTACCTACTCCTCAGGGAAAAAATCCTGGAACTCACTCCCTAACAGCACTGTGGGTGTACCTACACAACAGAGTCAAAATACAGGAATTCGCTCCCTAACAGCACTGTGGGTGTTCCTACACCACAGGGTCAAAATCCTGGAACTCCCTCCCTAACAGCGGTGTGGGTGTACCTAAACCACATGGTCAAAATCCTGGAACTCACTCCCTAACAGCACTGTGGGTGTACCTACACCACAGGGACAAAATCCTGGAACTCCCTCCCTAAAAGCACTGTGAGTGTACCTACTCCACAGGGACTAAATCCTGGAACTCCCTCCCTAACAGCACTGTGGGTGTAACTTCACCACAGGGATAAAATCCTGGAACTCCCATCCTAACAGCACTGTGGGTGTACCCACACCACAGGGACAAAATCCTGGAACTCACTCCCTAACAGCACTGTGGGTGTACCTACACAACAGGGTCAAAATACTGGAATTTGCTCCCTAACAGCACTCTGGGTGTTCCTACACCACAGGGTCAAAATCCTGGAACTCACTACCTAACAACGCTTTGGGTGCACCTACACAACAGGTACAAATTCCTGGCACTCACTCCCTTACAGCGCTGTGGGTGTACCTAAACCACATGGTCAAAATCCTGGAAATCACTCCCTAACATCAATGTGGGTGTACCGACCCCACAGGGACAAAATACTGGAATTTGCTCCCTAACAGCCCTCTGGGAATACCTACACCACAGTGACAAAATTCTGGAACTCCCTCTCTAACAGCACTGTGGGTGTACCTACAGCACAGGGACAAAATCCTGGAACTCCCTCCCTAACAGCACTGTGGGTGTACCTACACCAAAGAGACAAATTCCTGGAACTCCCTCCCTAACAGCACAGTGGGGGTACCTACACCACAGGGAAAAAATCCTGGAACTCACTCCCTAACAGCACTGTGGGACAGTGTACACCGCAGGGACATAATCCTGGAACTCCCTCCCTAACAGCACTGTGTGTGTACATACACCACAGGGACAAAATCCAGGAACTCCCACTCTAGCAGCAATGTGGGTGTACCTACACCACACGGACAAAATCCTGGAAAACCCTCCCTAACAACATTGTGGTTTTTTTTCCCAATAAATTATAAAGATTTTCCTTTTCCCACCTATTTCCATTATATAAAATTAAAAAAAAAAAAACCACTAGAGCTATACCTTGAGTGCCCTACCATCCATTCTTAATTAGCACATTCGTTTAGATAATATCACCAACTTTAACTTTAACACCTATGTGTTCTATTGTACTATTGTTGTTGACATCTTTTGATGATCTGCTTCTATCACTGCTTGTTTGTCGCTACAACCACACCAACCCCCTCCACCTCTCTGTCTCTCTATCTCTCCGCCCCCCACACACACACCTTAAACCAGCTTATATTTCAGCTCTTTCCTGGACTCGAACTCAAGTTCTGTCGAAGGGTCATGAGGACTCGAAACGTCAACTCTTTTCTTCTCCGCCGATGCTGCCAGACCTGCTGAGTTTTTCCAGGTAATTCTGTTTTTGTTGTGGTTTTATCTACACGACGCGCTTAAAATCCTTGAACTCACTCCCTAACAACACTGTGACTTTACCTACACCACAGGGAAAAAATCTTTAAATTCGCTCCCTAACATCACTGTCATTGTACCTACACCACAGTGACAATATCCTGGAAATCACACCCTTACAGCACTGTGGGTGTACCTACATCAGAGGGACAAATTCCTGGAACTCCCTCCGTAACAGCACTCTGGTTGTACCTACACCACATGGATAAAATCCTGGAACACCCATCCTAACAGCACTGTGGGTGTACCCACACCACAGGGACAAAATCCTGGAACTCACTCCCTAACAGCACTGTGGGTGTACCTACACAACAGGGTCAAAGTACTGGAATTCGCTCCCTAACAGCACTGTGGGTGTTCCTACACCACAGGGTCAAAATCCTGGAACTCACTCCCTAAAAACGCTGTGGGTGTACCTACACAACTGGGTCAAAGTCCTGGAACTCCCTCCCTAACAGCGCTGTGGGTGGACCTAAACCACATGGTCAAAATCCTGGAACTCAATCCCAAACAGCACTGTGGGTGTAACGACACCACAGGGTCAAAATACTGGAATTCGCTCCCAACAGCACTGTGGGATTACCTACACCACAGTGACAAAATCCAGGAACTCCCTCCATAAGAGCTCAGTGGATGTACCGACACCACAGGGACAAAATCCTGGAACTCCCTCTGTAACAGCACTGTGGGTGTACCTACACCACAGGGACAAAATCCTGGAACTCCCTCCATAACAGCACTGTGGGTGTACCTACACCACAGGGACAAAATCCTGGAACTCCTTCCCTAACAGCACTGTGAGTGTACCTACACCACAGGGACAAACTCCTGGAACTCCCGCCCTAACAGCACTGTGGGAGTACCTACACCACAGGGAAAAAACCCTGGAACTCCCTCCCTAACAGCACTGTGTGTGTACCTACACAACAGGAACAAAATCCTGTAACTCCCACCCTAACAGCAATGTGGGTGTACCTACACCACACGCACAAAATCCAGGAACTCCCTCCCTAACAGCATTGTGGTTGTATCTACTCCTCAGGGACAAAATCTTGGAACTCACTCCCTAACAGCACTGTGAGTGTAACTAAACCACATGGTCAAAATCCTGGAAATCACTCCCTAACATCAATGTGGGTGTACCGACACCACAAGGACAAAATACTGGAATTTGCTCCCTAACAGCACTCTGGGAATACCTACACCACAGTGACAAAATTCTGGAACTCCCTCCCAAACATCACTGTGGGTGTACCTACACCACAGGGACAAAATCCTGGAACTCCCTCCCTAACAGCACTGTGGGACAGTGTACACCGCAGGGACATAATCCTGGAACTCCCTCCCTAACAGCACTGTGTGTGTACATACACCACAGGGACAATATCCAGGAACTCCCACCCTAACAGCAATGTGGGTGTACCTACACCACACGGACAAAATCCTGGAACACCCTCCCTAACAGCATTGTGGTTTTATCTACACGAGACGCTTAAAATCCTTGAACTTACTCCCTAACAGCACTGTGACTTTACCTACACCACAGGGAAAAAATCTTTAAATTCGCTCCCGAACATCACTGTCATTGTACCTACACCACAGTGACGATATCCTGGAAATCACACCCTTACAGCACTGTGGGTGTACCTACATCAGAGGGAGAAATTCCTGGAACTCCCTCCGTAACAGCACTCTGGTTGTACCTACACCACATGGATAAAATCCTGGAACACCCATCCTAACAGCACTGTGGGTGTACCCACACCACAGGGACAAAATCCTGGAAATCACTCCCTAACAGCACTGTGGGTGTACCTACACAACAGGGTCAAAGTACTGGAACTCGCTCCCTAACAGCACTGTGGGTGTTCCTACACCACAGGGTCAAAATCCTGGAACTCACTCCCTAAAAACGCTGTGGGTGTACCTACACAGCTGGGTCAAAGTCCTGGAACTCCCTCCCTAACAGCGCTGTGGGTGGACCTAAACCACATGGTCAAAATCCTGGAACTCAATTCCTAACAGCACTGTGGGTGTAACGACACCACAGGGTCAAAATACTGGAATTCGCTCCCAACAGCACTGTGGGAATACCTACACCACAGTGACAAAATCCAGGAACTCCCTCCATAACAGCTCAGTGGATGTACCGACACCACAGGGACAAAATCCTGGAACTCCCTCTCTAACAGCACTGTGGGTGTACCTACAACACAGGGACAAAATCCTGGAACTCCCTCACTAACAGCACTGTGGGTGTACCTACACCACAGGGACAAAATCCTGGAACTCCTTCCCTAACAGGACTGTGGGTGTACCTACACCACAGGGAAAAAATCCTGGAACTCCCTCCCTAACAGCACTGTGGGAGTACCTGCACCACAGGGAAAAAATCCTGGAACTCCCTCCCTAACAGCACTGTGTGTGTACCTACACAACAGGGACAAAATCCTGTAACTCCCAACCTAACAGCAATGTGGGTGTACCTACACCACACGCACAAAATCCAGGAACTCCCTCCCTAACAGCATTGTGGTTGTATCTACTCCTCAGGGACAAAATCCTGGAACTCCCTCCCTAACAGCACTGTGGGTGTAACTAAATCAAATGGACAAAATCCTGGAACTCCCTCCCTAACAGCACTGTGGGTGTACCTACAACACAGGGACAAAATCCTGGAACTCCCTCCCTAACAGCCCTGTGGGTGTACCTACAACACAGGGACAAAATCCTCGAACTCCCTCCCTAACAGCACTGTGGGACAATGTACACCGCAGCGACATAATCCTGTAACACCCTCCCTAACAGCATTGTGGTTGTATCTACACGATATTCATGAAATCCTGGAATTCACTCCCTGACAGCGCTGTGATGGCACCTACACCACAGAGAAAAAATCTTTGAATTCGCTCCCTACCATCCCTGTGGTTATACCTACACCACAGTTACAATATCCTGGAAATCACTCCCTAACAGAACTGTGGGTGTACCTACATCAGAGGGACAAATTCCTGGCACTCCCTCCCTAACAGCACTGTGGGTCTACTTATACCACAGGGATAAAATCCTACAACTCCCTCCCTAACATCAGTGTGTGTGAACCTACACCACAGGGACATTTTTCTGGAAATCCCTTCTTAACAACACTGTGGGTGTACCTGCACTTCAGGGACAATTTCCTGGAACTACATCCCAAACAGTACTGTGGAAGTACCTACACCACAGGGACAAAATCCACGAACTCCCTCCATAAGAGCACTGTGGTTGAACCTACACCACAGGGACAAAATCCTGGAAATCCATCCATAACAGCACTGTGGGTGTACCTACAGAACATGGACAAAATACTGGAACACCCTCCTTAACAGCACTGTGGGTGTACCTGCATCACAGGGACAAATTCAAGGAACACCATCCCTAGCAGCACTGTGCGTGTCCCAACAGCATATGGACAATTACCTGGAACTCCCACCCTAACAGCATGGTGGGTGTATCTACACATGGACAAAATCCTGGAACTCTCTCCCTAGCAGCACTGTGGTTGTACATACAAAAGAGGGAAAAAATCCGGGAACTCTCTCCCTAACAGCACTGTGTGTTTGCCTACAACACAGGAACAAAATCCTTGAACTACCTCCCTAATAGCAATGTGGGTGTACCTACACCACAGGGACAAAATCCAGGAACTCCCTCACTAACAGCTCTGTGAGTGTACCTACTCCACAGGGACAAAATCAAGGAACTCCCTCCCTAACAGCACTGTGGGTGTACCTAAACTACATGGTCAAATTCATGGAAATCCCACCCTAACAGCACTGTGGGTATACCTGCACCACAGGGACAAAATCCTGGTACTCACTTCCTATCAGCCCTGTTGGAGTACTTATACCACAGGGACAAATTCCTGCCACTCCCTCCCTAACAGCACAGTGGTTGCACCTACATGACATGGTCAAAATCTTGAAACTCCCTCCCTAACAGCAATGCGGGGTACCTACACCACAGGGACAAATTCCTGGAACTCCCTCCCTAAAAGCACTGTGGGTGCACCTACTCAGGGACAAAATCCTGGAACTCCATCCCTAACAGCACAGTGGGTGTACCTGCACCACAGGGACAAATTCCAGGAACATCCTCCCTAACAGCACTGTGCTTGTCCCTACATCACAGGGACAATTTCATGGAATTCCCACCCTAACAGCATTGTGGGTGTATCTACATATCACGGACAAAATCCTGGAACTCTCTCCCTAACAGCACTGTATGTGTAACTACACCAGAGGGAAAAATTCCGGGAACTCTCTCCCTAACAGCACTGTGGAAGTACCTACACCACAGGGACAAAATCCTGTAACTCCCACCCTAACAGCAATGTGGGTGTACCTGCACCACACGGACAATATCCAGGAACTCCCTCCATAACAGCATTGTGGTTGTATCTACACGACACGCATAAAATCCTGGAACTTACTCCCTAACAGCGCTGTGAGTTTACCTACACCACAGGGAAAAAATTTTTGAATTCGCTCCCTAACATCAATGTGGTTGTACCTACACCACAGTGACAATATCCTGGAAATCACTCCCTAACAGCACTGTGGGTGTACCTACATCAGAGGGACAAATTCCTGGAACTCCCTCCATAACAGCACTGTGAGAGTACCTACTCCTCAGGGACAAAATCCTGGAACTCACTCCCTAACAGCACTGTGGGTGTACCTACACAACAGAGTCAAAATACAGGAATTCGCTCCCTAACAGCGCTGTGGGTGTACCTAAACCACATGGTCAAAATCCAGGAACTCACTCCCTAACAGCACTGTGGGTGTAACGACACCACAGGGCCAAAATACTGGAATTCGCTCCCTAACAGCACTGTGGGAATACCTACACCACAGTGATAAAATCCAGGGATTCCCTCCATAACAGCACTGTGGATGTACCTACACCACAGGGACAAAATCTGGGAACTCCCTCCCTAACAGCACTGTGGGAGTACCTAGACCACAGGGACAAAATCCTGGAACTCCCTCCCTAACAGCACTGTGGGTGTACCTACACCACAGGGACAAAATCCTGGAACTCCCTCCCTAACAGCACTGTGGGAGTACCTACACCACAGGGAAAAATTCCTGGAACTCCCTCCCTAACAACACTGTGTGTGTACCTACACCATAGGGACAAAATCCAGGAACTCCCACCTTAACAGCAATGTGGTTGCACCTACACCACACGGACAAAATCCTGGAACTCCCTCCCTAACCGCATTGTTGTTGTATCTACACGACACGCATAAAATCCTGGAACTCACTCCCTAACAGCGCTGTGAGTTTACGTACACCACAGTGAAAAAATCTTTGAATTCGCTCCCTAACATCACTGTGGTTGTACCTACACCACAGAGACAATATCCTGGAAATCACTCCCTAACAGCACTGTGGGTGTACCTACATCAGAGGGACAAATTTCTGGAACTCCCTCCCTAACAGCACTCTGGGTCTACTTATAACACAGGGATAAAATCCTGCAACTCCCTCCCTAACGTCAGTGTGTGTGAACATACACCACAGGGACAATATCCTGGAACACCCTCCCAAACAGCACAGTGGATGTACCTAAACTACAGGGACAAAATCCAGGAACTCCCTCCATAACAGCACTGTGGATGTACCTACACCACAGGGACAAAATCCTGGAACTCACTCCCTAAAAGCACTGTGGGTGTACCTACACCACAGGGACAAATTCCACGAACTCCCTCCCTAACAGCACTGTGGATGTACATAAACCACAGGGACACAATCCTGGAACTCCCTCCATAACAGCACTGTGGGTGTGCCTAAACCACAGGGACAAATTCCAGGACCTCCCTCGCTAACAGCCCTGTGGGTGTACCTACACTACAGGGACACATTCCACGAACTGCCTCCCTAACAGCACTGTGGGTGTACCTACACCACAGGGACAAAATCCTGGAACTCCCTCCCTAACAGCACTGTGGATGTACCTACACCACAGGGACAAACTCCTGGAACTCCCTACCTAACAGCACTGTGGGTGTACCTACACCACAGGGACAAAATCCTGGAACTCCCTCCCTAACAGCACTGTGGGTGTACCTACACCACAAGGACAAATTCCGCGAACTCCCTCCCTAACAGCACTTTGGGTGTATCTTCAGCACAGGGACAAATTCCTGGAACTCCCGCCCTAACATCACGGTGGGTGTACCTGCACGACAGGGACAAATTCCTGGAACTCCCTCCCTAAAATCACTGTGGGTGTACCTACACCACTGGGACATAATCCTGGAACTCACTCATTAACAGCACTGCGGGTGTACCTACACCACAGGGACATAATCCTGGAACTCACTCAATAACAGCACTGTGAGTGTACCTACACCACAGGGACATAATCCTGAACATCCCTCCCTAACAGCACTGTGGGAGTTCCAACACCACAGGGACAAAATCCTGGAACTCCCTCCCTAAAAGCTCTGTGGGTGTAGCTACAACACAGGTACAAATCCTGGAAATCGCTGCCTAACAGCCCTGTTGGTGTATCTACAGCGGAGCGACAAACTGCTGGAACACCCTCCCTAACAGCACTGTGGGTGTACCTACACCACATGGACAAGTTCCTCGAAATCCATGCATAAAGAAATGTGGGTGTGCCTTGAGCACAGGGACAAAATCCTGGAATTCCCTCCCTAACAGCACTGTTGGTGTACCTACACCACAGGGACAAAATCCTGGATCTCCCTCCCTAACAGCACTGTGGGTGTACCTACACCACTGGGACAAAATCCTGGAACTCCGTCCCTAACAGCACTGTGGGAGTACCTACACAAGAGACAAAATCCTGGAACTCCTTCTCTAACAGCACTGTGTGTGTCACTAAATCAAATGGACAAAATCCTGGAACTCCCTAACTAACAGCATTGTGGATGTACCTACACCACAGGGACAAAATCCTGGAACTCCCTGCATAACAGCACTGTGGATGTACATACACCACAGGGACAACATCCTGGAACTCCCTCCATAACAGCACTGTGGGTGTACCTACACCACAGGGACAAATTCCACGAACGCCCTCGCTAACAGCACTGTGGGTGTACCTACACTACAGGGACAAATTCCACGAACTGCCTCCCTAACAGCAGTGCGGGTGTACCTACACCACAGGGACAAAATCTGGAACTCCCTACCAAACTGCACTGTGGGTGTACCTACACCACAAGGACAAATTCCGCGAACTCCCTCCCTAACAGCACTTTGGGTGTATCTTCACCACAGGGACAAATTCCTGGAACTCCCGCCCTAACATCACGGTGGGTGTACCTATACTAAAGGGAAAAATTCCTGGAACTCCCTCCATAACAGCACTGTGGATGTACATACAACACAGGGACACAATCCTGGAACTCTCTCCATAACAGCACTGTGGGTGTATCTACACCACAGGGACAAATTCCACGAACTCCCTCGCTAACAGCACTGTGGGTGTACCTACACTACAGGGACAAATTCCACGAACTCCCTCCCTAACAGCACTGTGGGTGTACCTACACCACAGCGACAAAATCCTGGAACTCCCTCCATAACAGCACGGTTGATGTAGCTAAACCATAGAGACAAAATCCTGGAATTCCCTCCCTAACAGCACTGTGAGTGTACCTACTCCTTTGGGACAAAATCCTGGAACTCCCTCCCTAAAGCCCTGTGGGTGTACCTACACCACAGGGATAAAAACCAAGAACTCCCATCCTAACAGCAGTGTGGGTGTACCTCCACAACAGGGTCAAAATCCTGGAACTCCTTCCCTAACAGCACTGTGGGTGTACCTACACCACAGGGACAAAATCCTGGAACTCCTTCCCTAACAGCACTGTGGGTGTACCTACACCACAGGGACAAAATCCTGGAATCCGCTCCCTAACAGCACTGTGGGAATACCTACACCACAGTGACAAAATCCAGGAACTCAATCCCTAACAGCACTGTGGGTGTACCTACACAACAGGGACAAAATCCAGGAAATCCCTCCCTAATAGCGCTGTGGGTGTACCTAAACCACATGGTCAAAATCCTGGAAATCCCTCCTTAACAGCACTGTGGGTATACCTACACCACAGGGACAAAATCTTGGAACTCTCTCCCTAAAAGCACTGTTGGTGTACCTACACAAGAGACAAAATCCTGGAACTCCCTCCCTAACAGCACTGTGGATGTACCTACACCACAGGGACAAAATCCTGGAACTCCCTGCATAACAGCACTGTGGATGTACATACACTACAGGGACACCATCCTTGAACTCCCTCCATAACAGCACTGTGGGTGTACCTACACCACATGGACAAATTCCACGAACTCCCTCGCTAACAGCACTGTGGGTGTACCTACACTACAGGGACAAATTCCACGAACTGCCTCCCTAACAGCACTGTGAGTGTACCTACACCACAGGGACAAAATCTTGGAACTCTCTCCATAAAAGCACTGTTGGTGTACCTACACAAGGGACAAAATCCTGGAACTCCCTCCCTAACAGCACTGTGGGTGTAACTAAATCAAATGGACAAAATCCTGGAAATCCCTCCCTAACAGCACTGTGGATGTACCTACACCACAGGGACAAAATCCTGGAACTCCCTCCCTAACAGCACTGTGGGTGTACCTACAACACAGGGACAAAATCCTCGAACTCCCTCCCTAACAGCACTGTGGGACAATGTACACCGCAGCGACATAATCCTGTAACACCCTCCCTAACAGCATTGTGGTTGTATCTACACGATACTCATAAAATCCTGGAATTCACTCCCTGACAGCGCTGTGACAGTACCTACACCACAGGGAAAAAATCTTTGAATTTGCTCCCTACCATCCCTGTGTTTGTACCTACTCCACAGTGACAATATACTGGAAATCACTCCCTAACAGAACTGTGGGTGTACCTACATCAGAGGGACAAATTCCTGGCACTCCCTCCCTAACAGCACTGTGGGTCTACTTATACCACAGGGATAAAATCCTACAACTCCCTCCCTAACATCAGTGTGTGTGAACCTACACCACAGGGACATTTTTCTGGAAATCCCTTCTTAACAACACTGTGGGTGTACCTGCACTTCAGGGACAATTTCCTGGAACTACATCCCAAACAGTACTGTGGAAGTACCTACACCACAGGGACAAAATCCACGAACTCCCTCCATAAGAGCACTGTGGTTGAACCTACACCACAGGGACAAAATCCTGGAAATCCATCCATAACAGCACTGTGGGTGTACCTACAGAACATGGACAAAATACTGGAACACCCTCCTTAACAGCACTGTGGGTGTACCTGCATCACAGGGACAAATTCAAGGAACACCATCCCTAGCAGCACTGTGCGTGTCCCAACAGCATATGGACAATTACCTGGAACTCCCACCCTAACAGCATGGTGGGTGTATCTACACATGGACAAAATCCTGGAACTCTCTCCCTAGCAGCACTGGGGGTGTACATACAAAAGAGGGAAAAAATCCGGGAACTCTCTCCCTAACAGCACTGTGGGTTTGCCTACAACACAGGAACAAAATCCTGGAACTCCCTCCCTAACAGCACTGTGGGTGTACCTGCACCACAGGGACAAAATCCTGGTACTCACTTCCTATCAGCCCTGTTGGAGTACTTATATCACAGGGACAAATTCCTGCCACTCCCTCCCTAACAGCACAGTGGGTGTACCTACATGACATGGTCAAAATCTTGAAACTCCCTCCCTAAAAGCAATGTCAGTGTACCTACACCACAGGGACAAATTTCTGGAACTCCATCCCTAAAAGCACTGTGGGTGCACCTACTCAGGGACAAAATCCTGGAACTCCCTCCATAACAGCACTGTGGGTGTACCTGCACCACAGGGACAAATTCCAGGAACATCCTCCCTAACAGCACTGTGCTTGTCCCTACATCAGAGGGACAATTTCATGGAATTCCCACCCTAACAGCATTGTGGGTGTATGTACATATCACGGACAAAATCCTGGAACTCTCTCCTTAACAGCACTGTGTGTGTAACTACACCAGAGGGAAAAAATCCGGGAACTCCCTCCCTAACAGCAATGTGGGTTTGCCTACAACAAAGGGACAAAATCCTGGAACTCTCTCCCTAACAGCACTGTGTGTGTAACTACACCAGAGGGAAAAATTCCAGGAACTCTCTCCCTAACAGCCCTGTGGAAGTACCTACACCACAGGGACAAAATCCTGTAACTCCCACCCTAACAGCAATGTGGGTGTACCTGCACCACACGGACAATATCCAGGAACTCCCTCCATAACAGCATTGTGGTTGTATCTACACGACATGCATAAAATCCTGGAACTCACTCTCTAACAGCGCTGTGAGTTTACCTACACCACAGGGAAAAAATTTTTGAATTCACTCCCTAACATCATTGTGGTTGTACCTACACCACAGTGACAATATCCTGGAAATCACTCCCTAACAGCACTGTGGGTGTACCTACATCAGGAGGGACAAATTCCTGGAACTCCCTCCCTAACAGCACAGTGGATGTAGCTACACCACAGGGACACAATCCTGGAACTCCCTCCATAACAGCACTGTGAGTGTACCTACTCCTCAGGGACAAAATCCTGGAACTCACTCCCTAACAGCACTGTGGGTGCACCTACACAGCAGGGTCAAAATACTGGAATTCGCTCCCTAACAGCACTGTGGGAATACCTACACCACAGTGACAAAATCCAGGGACTCCCTCCATAACAGCACTGTGGATGTACCTACACCACAGGGACAAAATCCTGGAACTCCCTCCCTAACAGCACTGTGGGTGTACCTACACCACAGGGACAAAATCCTGGAACTCCCTCCCTAACAGCACTGTGGTCGTACCTACACCACAGGGACAAATTCCTGGAACTCCCTCCCTAACAGCACTGTGGGTGTACCTACACCACAGGGAAAAATTCCTGGAACTCCCTCCCTAACAGCATTGTTGTTGTATCTACACGACACGCATAAAATCCTGGAACTCACTCCATAACAGCGCTGTGAGTTTACCTACACCACAGGGAAAAAATCTTTGAATTCGCTCCCTAACATCACTGTGGTTGTAACTACACCACTGTGACAATAACCTGGGAATCACTGCCTAACAGCACTGTGGGTGTACCTACATCAGAGGGACAAATTTCTGGAACTCCCTCCCTAACAGCACTCTGGGTCTACTTATAACACAGGGATAAAATCCTGCAACTCCCTCCCAAACGTCAGTGTGTGTGAACATACACCACAGGGACAATATCCTGGAACACCCTCCCAAACAGCAGATTGGATGTACCTAAACTACAGGGACAAAATCCAGGAACTCCCTCCATAACAGCACTGTGGATGTACATATACCACAGGGACAAAATCCTGGAACTCCCTCCCTAACAGCACTGTGGGTGTACCTAAACCACAGGGACAAATTCCACGATCGCCCTCCCTAACAGCACTGTGGATGTGCATAAACCACAGAGACACAATCCTGGAACTCCCTCCATAACAGCACTGAGGGTGTACCTACACCACAGGGACAAATTCCAGGACCTCCCTCACTAACAGCACTGTGGGTGTACCTACACCACAGGGACAAAATCAAGGAACTCCCTCACTAACAGCACTGTGAGTGTACCTAAACCACATTGTCAAAATCATGGAAATCCCACCCTAACAGCACTGTGGGTGTACCTACAATACAGGAACAAAATCCTGGAACTCCCTCCCTAACAGCACTGTGGGTATACCTGCACCACAGGGACAAAATCCTGGTACTCACTTCCTATCAGCCCTGTTGGAGTACTTATACCACAGGGACAAATTCCTGCCACTCCCTCCCTAAAAGCACAGTGGGTGTACCTACATGACATGCTCAAAATCTTGAAACTCCCTCCCTAACAGCAATGTCGGTGTACCTACACCACAGGGACAAATTCCTGGAACTCCCTCCCTAAAAGCACTGTGGGTGCACCTACTCAGGGACAAAATCCTGGAACTCCATCCATAACAGCACTGTGGGTGTACCTGCACCACAGGGACAAATTCCAGGAACCTCCTCCCTAACAGCACTGTGCTTGTCCATACATCACAGGGACAATTTCATGGAATTCCCACCCTAACAGCATTGTGGGTGTATCTACATATCACGGACAAAATCCTGGAACTCTCTCCCTAACAGCACTGTGTGTGTAACTACACCAGAGGGAAAAAATCCGGGAACTCCCTCCCTAACAGCAATGTGGGTTTGCCTACAACAAAGGGACAAAATCCTGGAACTCTCTCCCTAACAGCACTGTGTGTGTAACTACACCAGAGGGAAAAATTCCGGGAACTCTCTCCCTAACAGCACTGTGGAAGTACCTACACCACAGGGACAAAATCCTGTAACTCCCACCCTAACAGCAATGTGGGTGTACCTGCACCACACGGACAAAATCCAGGAACTCCCTCCATAACAGCATTGTGGTTGTATCTACACGACACGCATAAAATCCTGGAACTCACTCCCTAACAGCGCTGTGAGTTTACCTACACCACAGGGAAAAAATTTTTGAATTCGCTCCCTTACAGCACTGTGGGTGTACCTGCATCAGAGGGACAAATTCCTGGAACTCCCTCCCTAACAGCACTGTGGATGTAGCTACACCACAGGGACACAATCCTGGAACTCCCTCCATAACAGCACTGTAAGTGTACCTACTCCTCAGGGAAAAAATCCTGGAACTCACTACCTAACAGCACTGTGGGTGTACCTACACAACAGAGTCAAAATACAGGAAATCGCTCCCTAACAGCGCTGTGGGTGTACCTAAACCACATGGTCAAAATCCAGGAACTCACTCCCTACTAGCACTGTGGGTGTACCGACACCACAGGGCCAAAATACTGGAATTCGCTCCCTAACAGCACTGTGGGAATACCTACACCACAGTGACAAAATCCAGGGACTCCCTCCATAACAGCACTGTGGATGTACCTACACCACAGGGACAAAATCCTGGAACTCCCTCCCTAACAGCACTGTGGATGTACCTAAACCACAGGGACAAAATCCAGGAACTCCCTCCATAACAGCACGGTGGATGTAGATAAAGCATAGAGACAAAATCCTGGAATTACCTCCCTAACAGCACTGTGAGTGTACCTACTCCTTAGGGACAAAATCCTGGAACTCCCTCCCTAAAGCCCTGTGGGTGTACCTACACCACAGGGATAAAAATCAAGAACTCCCACCCTAACAGCACTGTGGGTGTACCTCCACAACAGGGTCAAAATCCTGGAACTCCTTCCCTAACAGCACTGTGGGTGTACCTACACCACAGGGACAAAATCCTGGAACTCCCTCCCTAACAGCACTGTGGGTGTACCTACACCACAGGGACAAAATCCTGGAACTCCCTCCCAAACAGCACTGTGGGTGTACGGACACCACATGGTCAAAATACTAGAATTCGCTCCCTAACAGCACTGTGGGAATACCTACACCACAGTGACAAAATCCAGGAACTCAATCCCTAACAGCACTGTGCGTGTACCTACACAACAGGGACAAAATCCAGAAAATCCCTCCCTAATAGCGCTGTGGGTGTACCTAAACCACATGTTCAAAATCCTGGAAATCCCTCCTTAACAGCACTGTGGGTATACCTACACCACAGGGACAAAATCTTGGAACTCTCTCCCTAAAAGCACTGTTGGTGTACCTACACAAGGGACAAAATCCTGGAACTCCCTCCCTAACAGCACTGTGGGTGTAACTAAATCAAACGGACAAAATCCTGGAACTCCCTCCCTAACAGCACTGTGGGTGTATCTCCAACACATGGACAAAATCCTGGAACTCCCTCCCTAACAGCACTGTGGGTGTACCTACACAAAATGGTACAAAATCCTGGAACTCCATCCCTAACAGCACTGTGGGTGTACCTACACCACATGGACAAGTTCCTCGAAATCCATGCATAAAGAAATGTGGGTATACCTTGAGCACACGGAAAAAATCCTGGAACTCCCTCCCTATCAGCACTGTGGGTGTACCTACACCACAGGGACAAAATCCTGGATCTCCCTCCCTAACAGCACTGTGGGTGTACCTACATCACAGGGACAAAATCCTGGAACTCCCTCCCTAACAGCACTGTGGGTGTACCTACAACACAGGGACAAAATCCTTGAACTCCTTCCCTAACAACACTGTGGGTGTACCTACCCAAGAGACAAAATCCTTGAACTCCTTCTCTAACAGCACTGTGTCTGTCACTAAATCAAATGGACAAAATCCTGGAACTCCCTAATTAACAGCACTGTGGGTGTACCTACACCACAGGGACAAAATCCTGGAACTCCCTGCATAACAGCACTGTGGATGTACATACACCACAGGGACACAATCCTGGAACTCCCTCCATAACAGCACTGTGGGTGTACCTACACCACAGGGACAAATTCCACGAACTCCCTCGCTAACAGCACTGTGGGTGTACCTACACTACCGGGACAAATTCCACGAACTGCCTCCCTAACAGCACTGTGGGTGTACCTACACCACAGGGACAAAATCCTGGATCTCCCTCCCAAACAGCACTGTGGGTGTACCTACACCACAGGGACAAAATCCTGGAACTCCCTCCCTAACAGCGCTGTGGATGTACCTACACTACAGGGACAAATTCCACGAACTGCCTCCCTAACAGCACTGTGCGTGTACCTACACAAGGGACAAAATCCTGGAACTCCCTCCCTAACAGCACTGTGGGTGTACCTACACCACAAGGACAAAATCCTGGAACTCCCTCCCTAACAGCACTGTGGGTGTACCTACACAAAATGGGACAAAATCCTGGAACTCCCTCCCTAACAGCAATGTGGGTGTACCTACACAAAATGGGACAAAATCCTGGAACTCCTTCTCTAACAGCACTGGGTGTGTCACTAAATCAAAAGGACAAAATCCTGGAACTCCCTAACTAACAGCACTGTGGATGTACCTACACCACAAGGACAAAATCCTGGAACTCCCTCCCTAACAGCACTGTGGGTGTACCTACACAAAATGGGACAAAATCCTGGAACTCCCTCCCTAACAGCAATGTGGGTGTACCTACACAAAATGGGACAAAATCCTGGAACTCCTTCTCTAACAGCACTGGGTGTGTCACTAAATCAAAAGGACAAAATCCTGGAACTCCCTAACTAACAGCACTGTGGAGGTACCTACACCACAGGGACACAAAACTGGAACTCCCTCCATAACAGCACTGTGGGTGTACCTACACTACAGGGACAAATTACTGGAACTCCCTCCCTAACATCACTGTGGGTGTACCTACACCACTGGGACATAATCCTGGAACTCACTCATTAACAGCACTTCGGGTGTACCTACACCACAGGGACATAATCCTGGAACTCACTCACTAACAGCACTATGGGAGTACCTACACCACAGGGACATAATCCTGAACATCCCTCCCTAACAGCACTGTGGGAGTTCCAACACGACAGGTACAAATCCTGGAAATCGCTGCCTAACAGCCCTGTTGGTGTATCTACAGCGGAGCGACAAACTGTTGGAACATCCTCCCTAACAGCACTGTGGGTGTACCTACACCACAGGGACAAAATCCTGGATCTCCCTCCCTAACAGCACTGAGGGTGTACCTACACCACATGGACAAAATCCTGGAACTCCCTCCCTAACAGCACTGTGGGTGTACCTACACCACAGGGACAAAATCCTTGAACTCCCTCCCTAACAGCACTTTCGGTGTATCTTCACCGCAGGAACAAATTCCTTGAAATCCCGCCCTAACATCACGGTGGGTGTACCAACACTACAGGGACAAATTCCTGGAAATAACTCCCTAACATCACTGTGGGTGTACCTACACCACAGGGACATAATCCTGGAACTCACTCACTAACAGCACTGTGGGTGTACCTACACCACAGGGACATAATCCTGAACATCCCTCCCTAACAGCACTGTGGGATTTCCAACACCACAGGGACATAATCCAGTAACTCCCTCCCTAAAAGCTCTGTGCGTGTAGCTACAACACAGGTACAAATCCTGGAAATCGCTGCCTAACAGCCCTGTTGGTGTATCTACAGCAGAGCGACAAACTGCTGGAACACCCTCCCTAACAGCACTGTGGGTGTACCTACACCACATGGACAAGTTCCTCGAAATCCATGGATAAAGAAATGTGGGTGTACCTTGAGCACAGGAACAAAATCCTGGAACTCCCTCCCTAACAGCACTGTGGGTGTACCTACACCACAGGGACAAAATCCTGGAACTCCCTCCCTAACAGCACTGTGGGTGTACCTACACCACAGGGACAAAATCCTTGAACTCCTTCCCTAACAGCGCTGTGGGTGTACCTACACCACAGGGACATAATCCTGGAACTCCTTCTCTAACAGCACTGTGTGTGTAACTAAATCAAATGGACAAAATCCTGGAACTCCCTAACTAACAGCACTGTGGATGGACAGACACCACAGGGACACAATCCTGGAACTCCCTCCATAACAGCACTGTGGGTGTACCTACACCACAGGGACACAATCCTGGAACTCCCTACCTAACAGCACTGTGGGTGTACCTACACCACAGGGACAAAATCCTGGAACTCCCTCCCTAACAGCACTGTTGGTGTACCTACACCACAAGGACAAATTCCGCGAACTCCCTCCCTAACAGCACTTTGGGTGTATCTTCACCACAGGGACAAATTCCTGGAACTCCTGCCCTAACATCACGGTGGGTGTACCTACACTACAGGGACAAATTCCTGGAACTCCCTCCCTAACATCACTGCGGGTGTACCTAGACCTCTGGGACAAAATCCTGGAACTCACTCACTAACAGCATTGCGGGTGTACCTACACCACAGGGACATAATCCTGGAACTCACTCACTAACAGCACTGTGGGAGTTCCAACACCACAGGGACATAATCCTGGAACTCCCTCCCTAAAAGCTCTGTGGGTTTAGCTACAACACAGGTACAAATCCTTGAAATCGCTGCCTAACAGCCCTATTGGTGTATCTACAGCGGAGCGACAAACTGCTGGAACACCCTCCCTGACAGCACTGTGGGTGTACCTACACCACATGGACAAGTTCCTCGAAATCCATGCATAAAGAAATGTGGGTGTACCTTGAGCACAGGGACAAAATCCTGGAACTCCCTCCCTAACAGCACTGTGGGTGTACCTACACCACAGGGACAAAATCCTGGATCTCCCTCCCTAACAGCACTGTGGGTGTACCTACACCACAGGGACAAAATCCTGGAACTCCCTCCCTAACAGCACTGTGGGTGTACCTACACCACAGGGACAAATTCCACGAACTCCCTCGCTAACAGCACTGTGGGTGTACCTACACTACAGGGACAAATTCCATGAACTGCCTCCCTAACAGCACTGTGGGTGTACCTACACCACAGGGACAAAATCCTGGAACTCCCTACCTAACAGCACTGTGGGTGTACCTACACCACAGGGACATAATCCTGGAACTCACTCCATGACAGCACTGTGGGTGTACCTACACCAAAGGTACGATTTCGTGGAACTCACATCCTAACAGCATTGTGGGTGTATCTTCCCACATGAACAAAATCCTGGAACTCTCACCCTAAAAGCACTGTGGGTGTACGTACAACACAGTGACGAAATCCTGGAACTCCCTCTTTAACAGCACTGTGGGTGTACATACACAAAAGAGACAAAATCCTGAAACTCCCTCCCTAACAGCACTGAGGGAGTAACTACATAAGAGGGACATGATCCTGGAACTCCCTCCCTAACAGCACTTGTGGGTGTACATAAACCAAGTACAAATGCCTGGAAATCGTTCCCTAACATCACTGAGTCTCAACATACACCGCAGGGACATAATCTTGAAAATCCCTCCATAACAGCACTTTGGGAGAACCTACACCAGAGGGACATATTCCTGCAACTCACTCCCTAACAGCACTGTGTGTGTACCTACACCACAGGGACAAAATCCAGGAACTCCCTCCCTAACAGCATTGTGGTTGTATCTACACGACACGCATAAAATCCTGGAACTCACTCCCTAAAAGCGCTGTGAGTTTACCTACACCACAGGGAAAAAATCTTTGAATTCGCTCCCTAACATCACTGTGGTTGTACCTACACCACAGTGACAATATCCTGGGAATCAGTCCCTAACAGCACTGTGGGTGTACCTACATCAGAGGGACAAATTCCTGGAACTCCCTCCCTAACAGCACTGTGGGTCTACTTATAACACAGGGATAAAATCCTGCAACTCCCTCCCTAATGTCAGTGTGGGTGAACATACACCACAGGGACATTTTTCTGGAAATCCCTTCTAAACAACACTGTGGGTGTTCCTACACTTCAGGGACAATTTCCTGGAACTACATCCCTAATAGCACTGTGGATGTACCTACAGCACAGGGACAAAATCCTGGAACTCCCTCCATAAGAGCACTGTGGTTGTACCTACACCACAGGGAGAAAATCCTGGAACTCCATCCATAACAGCTCTGTGGGTGTACCTGCACCACAGGGACAAATTCCTGGAACACCATCCCTAACAGCACTGGGCGTGTCCCTACAGCACAGGGACAATTTCCTGGAACTCCCACCCTAACAGCATTGTGGGTGTATCTACACATTACGGACAAAATCCTGGAACTCTCTCCCTAACAGCACTGTGGGTGTACCTTGACCAGAGGGATAAAATCCGGGAACTCACTCCCTAACAGCACTGTGGGTTTGCCTACAACACAGGAACAAAATCCTGGAACTCTCTCCCTAACAGCACTGTGGATGTACCTACACAACAGGGACAAAAGCCAGGAACTCCCTCACTAACTACACTTTTGATGTAGCTACACCACAGGGACAAAATCCTGGAACTACCTTCCTAACAGCACTGTGGGTGTACCTACACCACAGGGACATAATCCTGAACATCCCTCCCTAACAGCACTGTGGGAGTTCCAACACCACAGGGACATAATCCTGGAACTCCCTCCCTAAAAGCTCTGTGGGTGTAGCTACAACACAGGTACAAATCCTGGAAATCGCTGCCTAACAGCCCTGTTGGTGTATCTACAGCGGAGTGACAAACTGCTGGAACACCCTCCCTAACAGCACTGTGGGTGTACCTAGACCACAGGGACAAAATCCTGGATCTCCCTCCCTAACAGTACTGTGGGTGTACCTACACCACAGGGACAAAATTCTGGAACTCCCTCCCTAACAGCACTGTGGGTGTACCTACACCACAGGGACAAAATCCTGGAACTCTTTCCCTAACAGCACTGTGGGTGTACCTACACAAGAGACAAAATCCTGGAACTCCTTCTCTAACAGCACTGTATTTGTCACTAAATCAAAAGGACAAAATCCTGGAACTCCCTAACTAATAGCACTGTGGATGTACCTACACCACAGGGACAAAATCCTGGAACTCCCTCCATAACAGCAATGTGGATGTACATACACCAGAGGGACACAATCCTGGAACTCCCTCCATTATAGCACTGTGGGTGTACCTACACCACAGGGACAAATTCCACGAACTGCCTCCCTAACAGCACTGTGGGTGTACCTACACCACAGGGACAAAATCCTGGAACTCCCACCCTAACAGCACTGTGGGTGTACCTACCCCAAAGGTACGATTTCGTGGAACACACACCCTAACAGCATTGTGGGTGTATCTTCCCTCATGAACAAAATCCTGGAACTCCCTCCCTAAAAGCTCTGTGGGTGTAGCTACAACACAGGTACAAATCCTGGAAATCGCTGCCTAACAGCCCTGTTGGTGTATCTACAGCGGAGTGACAAACTGCTGGAACACCCTCCCTAACAGCACTGTGGGTGTACCTAGACCACAGGGACAAAATCCTGGATCTCCCTCCCTAACAGTACTGTGGGTGTACCTACACCACAGGGACAAAATTCTGGAACTCCCTCCCTAACAGCACTGTGGGTTTACCTACACCACAGGGACAAAATCCTGGATCTCCCTCCCTAACAGCACTGTGGGTGTACCTACACCACAGGGACAAAATCCTGGAACTCCCTCCTTAACAGCACTGTGGGTGTACCTACACCACAGGGACAAAATCCTGGAACTCTTTCCCTAACAGCACTGTGGGTGTACCTACACAAGAGACAAAATCCTGGAACTCCTTCTCTAACAGCACTGTATTTGTCACTAAATCAAAAGGACAAAATCCTGGAACTCCATAACTAATAGCACTGTGGATGTACCTACACCACAGGGACAAAATCCTGGAACTCCCTCCATAACAGCAATGTGGATGTACATACACCAGAGGGACACAATCCTGGAACTCCCTCCATTATAGCACTGTGGGTGTACCTACACCACAGGGACAAATTCCACGAACTGCCTCCCTAACAGCACTGTGGGTGTACCTACCCCAAAGGTACGATTTCGTGGAACACACACCCTAACAGCATTGTGGGTGTATCTTCCCTCATGAACAAAATCCTGGAACTCTCACCCTAAAAGCACTGTGGGTGTACCTACACCACTGGGACAAAATCCGGGAACTCTCTCCCTAACAGCACTGAGGGCGTACCTACACCACAGCGACAAAATCCTGGAACTCCCTGATTTACAGCACCGTTGGTTTACCTACACCACAGGGACAAAGTCCTGGATCACCCTCCTTAACAGCACTGTGGGTGTACATACACAAAAGGGACAAAATCCTGAAACTCCCTCCCTAACAGCACTGTGGGTGTAGATCAACCAAGGACAAATGCCTGGAAATCGTTCCCTAACATCACTGTGTTTCAACATACACCACAGGGACATAATCCTGAATATCCCTCCATAACAGCACTTTGGGAGAACCTACACCAGAGGGAAATGTTCCTGGAAATCCCTCCCTAACAGCACTGTGGGTAAACCTACACCACAGTGACAAAATCCTACATCACCTGGACAAAATCCTGGAATTCCCTACCGAACAGCACACTGGGTGTACCTACACCACAGGGACAAAATCCGGGAACTCTCTCCCTAACAGCACTGAGTGCGTACCTACACCACAGCGACAAAATCCTGGAACTCCCTCCCTAACAGCACTGTGGGTGCACCTACACCACAGCGACAAAATCCTGGAACTCCCTCATTTACAGCACCGTTGGTTTACCTACACCACAGGGACAAAGTCCTGGAACTCCCTCCTTAACAGCACTGTGGGTGTACATACACAAAAGGAATAAAATCCTGAAACTCCCTCCCTAACAGCACTGAGGGAGTAACTACATAAGAGGGTCATGATCCTGGGAACTCCCTCCCTAACAGCACTGTGGGTGTAGATAAACCAAGGACAAATGCCTGGAAAACGTTCCCTAACATCACTGTGTTTCAAAATACACCACAGAGACATAATCCTGAATATCCCTCCATAACAGCACTTTGGGTGAACCTACACCAGAGGGACATGTTCCTGGAACTCCCTCCCTAACAGCACTGTGGGTATACCTACACCACAGTGACAAATTCCTGGAACAGCAGCGCTAACAGCACTGTGGTTTTACCTACATCACCTGGACAAAATCCTGGAATTCCCTACCTAACAGCACACTGGGTGTACCTACACCACAGGGACAAATTCCTGGAACTCCCTCCCTAACAGCACTGTGGTTTTACCAACATCACAGGAACAAAATCCTGGATCTCACTCCATAACAGCACTGTGAGTGTACCCATAGCACACGGAATAAATCCTTAAACTCCCTGGTGAACAGCACTATGGGTGTTCCTACAGCAGAGGGACAAAATCCTGGTTCTCATTTCCTATTAGCAATGGGGATGTACTTATACCACAAGGACAAATTCCTGCCACTCCCTCCATAACAGCACTGTGGGGGTACCTACACCACAGTGACAAAATCTTGGAACTCCCTCCTTAACAGCACTGTGGGTGCACCTACACCACACGAACAAAATCCTGGAACTCCCTCATTTACAGCACCGTTGGTTTACCTACACCACAGGGACAAAATCCTGGAACTCCCTCCCTAACAGCACTGTGGGTGTACATACACAAAAGGGACAAAATCCTGAAACTCCCTCCCTAACAGCACTGAGGGAGTAACTACACAACAGGGACATGATCCTGGAAATCCCTCCCTAACAGCACTGTGGGTGTACATAAACCAAGGACAAATGCCTGGAAATCGTTCCCTAACATCACTGTGTTTGAACATAAACCACAGGGACATAATCCTGAACATCCCTCCATAACAGCACTTTGGTAGAACCTACACCACAAGGACATATCCCTGGAACACACTCCCTAACAGCACTGTGGGTATACCTACACCACAGTGACAAAATCCTGGAACATCAGCACTAACAGCACTGTGGTTTTAACTACATCACCTGGACAAAATCCTGGAATTCCCTACCTAACAGCACACTGTGTGTACCTACACTACAGGGAAAAATTTCTGGAACTCCCTCCCTGACAGCACTGTGGTTTTACGAACATCACAGGAACAAATCCTGGATCTCTCTCCCTAACAGCACTGTGTGTGTACCCACACCACACGGAATAAATCCTTAAACTCCCTGCTGAGCAGCACTATGGGTGTTCCTACAGCAGAGGGACAAAATCCTGGTTCTCATTTTCTATTAGCAATGTGGGTGTACCTACACCACAGTGACAAAATCTTGGAACTCACTCCCTAACAGCACTGTGGGTGTACCTACACCACAGGGACAAATCCTGGAACTCCATCCCTAACAGCTCTGTGGGTGTACCTACACCACAGGGACAAAATCCTGGAACTCCCTCCCTAACAGCAATGTGCGTGTACCTACACCACAGGGACAATTTCCTGGAACTCCCACCCTCACAGCATTGTGGGTGTATCTACACCACACGGAATAAATCCTTTAACTTACTACAGAACATCACAATGGGTGTTCCTGCACCACAGGGACAAATTCCTGCCACTCCCTCCCTAACAGCACTGCGGGTATACCTACACCACAGGGACAAAATCCTGGAACTCCCTCCCTAACAGCACTGTGGGTGTACCTACACCACAGGGAAAAAGTCCTGGAACTCCATCCCTAACAGCACAGTGGGTGTACATACACCACACGGACAAAAACCTGGACCTCCCTCCCTTACAGCACTTTGGGTGTACCTACACCACACAAACAAAATCCTGGAACTCCCTCACATACAGCACCGCTGGTTTACCTACACCACAGGGACAAAATCCAGGAACTCCCTCCCTAACAGCACTGTGGGTGTACCTACACCACAGTGACATAATCCTGGAACTCCTTCCCTAACAGCACTGTGCGTGTACCTACACCACAGGGACAATTTCCTGGAACTCCCACCCTCACAGCATTGTGGGTGTACCTACGCCACACGCAATAAATCCTTTAACTCACTACAGAATATCACAATGGGAGTTCCTGCACCACAGGGACAAATTACTGCCACTCCCTCCCTAACAGCACTGTGTTTGTACCTAAACCAAGGACAAATGCCTGGAAATCATTCCCTAACATCACTGTGTTTGAACATACAACACAGGGACATAATCCTGAACATCCCTCCATAACAGCACTGTGGGAGAACCTACACCACAGGGACATATTCCTGGAACTCCCTCCCTAACAGCACTGTGGGTATACCTACACCGCAGTGACAAAATCCTGGAACTGCAGCGCTAACAGCACTATGGTTTTACCTACATCATCTGGACAAAATCCTGGAATTCCCTATCTAACAGCACACTGTATGTACCTACACCACAGGGACAAATTCCTGGAACTCCCTCCCTAACAGCACTGTGGTTTTACCAACATCACTGGAACAAAATCCTGGTTCTCACTCCCTAACAGCACTGTGGATGTACCTACACCACTGGGAAAAATTGCTGGAAATCCCTTCCTAACAGCACTGTGAGTGTACCCACACCATACGGAATAAATCCTTAAACTCCCTGTCGAACAGCACTATGGGTGTTCCTACAGCAGAGGGACAAAATCCTGGTTCTCATTTCCTATCAGCAATGTGGGTGTACTTATACCACAGGGACAAAATCCTGGAACTCCCTCCCTAACAGCACTGTGGGAGTACCTACACCACACGAGCAAAACCCTGGAACTCCCTCCCTAACAGCACAGTTGGTGTATCTACACCACAGAGACAAATCCTGGAACTCCCTCGCTAATATCACTGTGGGTGCATTTATACCACTGGGATAAAATCCTGCAACTCCCTCCCTAACATCAGTGTGTGTGAACTTACACCACAGGGACATTTTTCTGGAAAGCCCTTCTTAACTACACTGTGGGTGTACCTACACTTGAGGGATAATTTCCTGGAACTACATCCCTAACAGCACTGTGGATGTACCTACACCACAGGGACAAAATCCTGGAACTCCCTCCATAACAGCACTTTGGATGTTACCTACACCACACGGACAAAGTCCTGGAAATCCCTCCATAACAGCACTGTGGGTGTACCTACACCAAAGGGAAAAATCCTGGACCTCCCTTCATAACAGAACTGAGGGAGTACCTACGCCACAGGGACAAAATCCTAGAACTCCTTCCCTAACAACACTGTGGGTGTACCTAAATCAAATGGACAAAATCCTGGAACTCTCTCCATAACAGCACTTTGGGTGTACCTACATCACAGGTACAAAAAACTGGAACTCCCTCCCTAACTGCACTGTGCGTTTACCTAAATAAAATGGAAAAAATCCTGGAACTCCCTCCCTAACAGCACTGTGGATGGAACTACACCACTGGGACTTAAACCCTGGAAATCCCTACCTAACAACACTGTGGGTGTACCTACACAACATGGACAAAATACTTGAACTCCCTCTCCAGCAGCACTGTGGGTGTACCTACACCACATGCAAAAAACCCTGGAACTCCCTCCCTAACAGCACAGTTGGCGTACCTACACCACAGGGAAAAATTCCTGCCACTCCCTCCCTAACATTACTGTGGGAGTACCTACACCACAGGGACAAATCCTGGAAATCCCTCCCTAACAGCACTGTGGGTGTACCTACACCACAGGGACAAAATCCTGGAACTCCATCCCTAACAGCACAGTTGGTGTACCTACAACACAGGGACAGATCCTGGAAATCCCTCCCTAACAGCGCTGTGAGTGTACCTACACCACAGGAACAATTTCCAGGAACACCCTCCTTAACAGCACTGTGGGTGTACCTACACCACAGGGACGAAATCCTGGAAATCCCTCCCTAACAGCATTGTGGGTGTACCTACACCACAGGGACAAAATCCTGGAACTCACTCCCTAACATCAGTGTGGGTTACCTACAACACAGGGACGAAATCCTGGATAACCCTCCCTAACAGCACTGTGGGTGTACCTCGACCACAGGGACAAAATCCTTGAACTCCCTCTCTAGCAGCACTGTGGGTGTACCTGCACCACAGGGACAAAATCCGGGAACTCTCTCCCTAACAGCGCTGTGGCTGTACCTACACCACAGGAACAAAATCCTGGAAATCCCTCCATAACAGCACTGTGGGTGTACCTACACCAAAGGGAAAAATCCTGGAACTCCCTTCATAACAGAACTGAGGGAGTACCTACGCCACAGGGACAAAATCCTGGAACTCCTTCCCTAACAGCACTGTGGGTGTACCTAAATCAAATGGACAAAATCCTGGAACTCTCTCCATAACAGCACTTTGGGTGTACCTACATCACAGGTACAAAAAACTGGAACTCCCTCCCTAACTGCACTGTGCGTTTACCTAAATAAAATGGAAAAAATCCTGGAACTCCCTCCCTAACAGCACTGTGGATGGAACTACACCACTGGGACTTAAACCCTGGAAATCCCTACCTAACAACACTGTGGGTGTACCTACACAACATGGACAAAATACTTGAACTCCCTCTCCAGCAGCACTGTGGGTGTACCTACACCACATGCAAAAAACCCTGGAACTCCCTCCCTAACAGCACAGTTGGCGTACCTACACCACAGGGAAAAATTCCTGCCACTCCCTCCCTAACATTACTGTGGGTGTACCTACACCACAGGGACAAATCCTGGAAATCCCTCGCTAACAGCACTGTGGGTGTACCTACACCACAGGGACAAAATCCTGGAACTCCATCCCTAACAGCACAGTTGGTGTACCTACAACACAGGGACAGATCCTGGAAATCCCTCCCTAACAACACTGTGGGTGTACCTACACCACAGGGACAAAATCCTGGAACTCCATCCCTAACAGCACTGTGTGTGTACCTACACCACATGGAAAGATCCTGGAACTCACTCCCTAACAGCGCTGTGAGTGTACCTACACCACAGGAACAATTTCCAGGAACACCCTCCTTAACAGCACTGTGGGTGTACCTACACTACAGGGACAAAATCCTGGAACTCCCTCCCTAACAGCACTGTGGGTGCACCTACTCAGGGACAAATTTCAGGAACACCCTCCCTAACAGCACTGTGGGTGTATCTACACCTCACGGACAAAATCCTGGAAATCTCTCCCTAACAGCACTGTGGGTGTAACTACACCACAGGGACGAAATCCGGGAACTCTCTCCCTAACAGCACTGTGGGTGTACCTACACCACAGGGACAAATTCCTGGAACTCCCTCCCTAACAGCACTGTGGGTGCACCTACACCACACGAACAAAATCCTGGAACTCCCTCATTTACAGCACCGTTGGTTTACCTACACCACAGGGACAAAATCCGGGAACTCCCTCCCTAACAGCACTGTGGGTGTACTTACACAAATGGGACAAAATCCTGAAACTCCCTCCCTAACAGCAATGAGGGAGTAACTACACAACAGGGACATGATCCTGGAAATCCTTCCCTAACAGCACTGTGGGTGTATATAAACCAAGGACAAATGCCTGGAAATCGTTCCCTAAAATCACTGTGTTTGAACGTAAACAACAGGGACATAATCCTGAGCATCCCTCCATAACAGCACTTTGGGAGAACCTACACCACAGGGACATATCCCTGGAATTCACTCCCTAACAGCACTGTGGGTATACCTACACCACAGTGACAAAATCCTGGAACATCAGCACTAACAGCACTGTGGTTTTAACTACATCACCTGGACAAAATCCTGGAATTCCCTACCTAACAGCACACTGTGTGTACCTACACCACAGGGACAAATTCCTGGAACTCCCTCCCTGACAGCACTGTGGTTTTACGAACATCACAGGAACAAATCCTGGATCTCACTCCCTAACAGCACTGTGAGTGTACCCACACCACACGGAATAAATCCTTAAACTCCCTGGTGAACAGCACTATGGGTGTTCCTACAGCAGAGGGACAAAATCCTGGTTCTCATTTTCTATTAGCAATG
Organism: Carcharodon carcharias; assembly: GCF_017639515.1. Classification (NCBI taxonomy): domain Eukaryota; kingdom Metazoa; phylum Chordata; class Chondrichthyes; order Lamniformes; family Lamnidae; genus Carcharodon; species Carcharodon carcharias. The sequence goes on along the minus strand of NW_024470822.1, from coordinate 72,393 downwards.
TGGGTGTACCTACACCACAGTGACAAAATATTGGAACTCCCTCCCTAACAGCACTGTGGGTGTACATACACCACACGCACAAAAGCCTGGAACTCCCTCCCTAACAGCACTGTGGGTGTACCTACTCAGGGGCAAATTCCTGGAACTCCCTCCCTAACAGCACTGTGGGTGTACCTACATCACAGGGACAAATTCCAGGACCACCCTCCCTAACAGCGCTGTGCGTGTACCTGCACCACAGGGACAATTTCCTGGAACTCCCACCCTAACAGCATTGTGGGTGTACCTACACCACAGGGACAAAATCCAGGAACTCCCTCCCTAACAGCACGGTGCGTTTGCCTACAACACAGGAACAAAATCCTGGAACTCACTCCCTAACAGCACTGTGGTTGTAGCTACTGCACAGTGACAATATCCTGGAACTCCCTCCCTAACAGCACTGTGGGTGTACTTATAACACAGGGACAAAATCCTGGAAATCCCTCCCTAACAGCACTTTGAGTGTACCTACACGACACGGAATAAAACATTAAACTCCCTCACTAACAGCACTGTGGGTGTACCTACACCACAGGGACAAATTCCTGCCACTCACTCCCTAACAGCACTGTGGGTGTACCTACACCACAGGGACAAAATCCAGGAACTCCCTCCCTAACAGCTCTGTGGGTGTAGCTACACCACCGGGACAAAATCCTGGAACTCCCTCTCTAACAGCACTGTGGGGGTACCGACACCACATGGACAAATTCCTGGAAATCTTTCCCTAACAGCACTGTGGGTGTACCTACACCACAGGGACAAAATCCTGAAACTCCCTCCTTAACAGCACTGTGGTTGTAGCTACTGCACAGTGACAATATCCTGGAACTCCCTCCCTAACAGCACTGTGGGTGTACTTATAACACAGGGATAAAATCCTGCAACTCCCTCCCTAACATCAGTGTGTGTGAACATACACCACAGGGACAATTTCCTGGAACTACATTCCTAACAACACTGTGGATGTACCTACACCGCAGGGTCAAAATCCTGGAACTCCCTCCATAACAGCACTGTGGCTGTACCTACACCACAGGGACAAAATACTGGAACTCCCTCCATAAGAGCACTGCGGGTGTACCTACACCACAGGGACAAAATCCTGCAACTCCCTCCCTAACAGCAATGTGTGTGTACCTACACCACAGGGACAAAATCCTGGAACTCCCTCCCTAACAGCAATGTGCGTGTACCTACACCACAGGGACAATTTCCTGGAACTCCCACCCTCACAGCATTGTGGGTGTATCTACACCACACGGAATAAATCCTTTAACTCACTACAGAATATCACAATGGGTGTTCCTGCACCACAGGGACAAATTCCTGCCACTCCCTCCCTAACAGCACTGTGGGTGTACCTACACCACAGGGACAAAGTCCTGGAACTCCCTCCCTAACAGCACTGTGGGTGTACCTACACCACAGGGACAAAGTCCTGGAACTCCCTCCCTAACAGCACTACGGGTGTACCTACAATACAGGGACAAAATACTGGAACTCCCTCCCTAACAGCACTGTGGGTGTACCTACACCACAGGGACAAATGCTTGGAACTCCATCCCTAACAGCACAGTGGGTGTACATACACCACACGGACAAAATCCTGGACCTCCCTCCCTTACAGCACTGTGGGTGTACCTACACCACACGAACAAAATCCTGGAAATCCCTCACATACAGCACCGTTGGTTTACCTAGACCACAGTGACCAAATCCAGGAACTCCCTCCCTAACAGCACTGTGGGTGTACATACACAAAAGGGACCTGATCCTGGAACTCCCTCCCTAACAGCACTGTGTGTGTACCTAAACCAAGGACAAATTCCTGGAAATCGTTCCCTAACATCACTGTGTTTGAACATACAACACAGGGACATAATCCTGAGCATCCCTCCATAACAGCACTGTGGGAGAACCTACACCACAGGGACATATTCCTGGAACTCCCTCCCTAACAGCACTGTGGGTATACCTACACCGCAGTGACAAAATCCTGGAACTGCAGCGCTAACAGCACTATGGTTTTACCTACATCATCTGGACAAAATCCTGGAATTCCCTATCTAACAGCACACTGTGTGTACCTACACCACAGGGACAAATTCCTGGAACTCCCTCCCTAACAGCACTGTGGTTTTACCAACATCACTGGAACAAAATCCTGGATCTCACTCCCTAACAGCACTGTGGATGTACCTACACCACCGGGAAAAAATGCATGCTGGAAATCCCTTCCTAACAGCACTGTGAGTGTACCCACACCACACGGAATAAATCCTTAAACTCCCTGTCGAACAGCACTATGGGTGTTCCTACAGCAGAGGGACAAAATCCTGGTTCTCATTTCCTATCAGCAATGTGGGTGTACTTATACCACAGGGACAAATTCCTGCCACTCCCTCCCTAACAGCACTGTGGGTGTACCTACACCACCGTGACAAAATCCTGGAACTCCCTCCCTAACAGCACTGTGGGAGTACCTACACCACACGAGCAAAACCCTGGAACTCCCTCCCTAACAGCACAGTTGGTGTATCTACACCACAGGGACAAAATCCTGGAACTCCCTCCCTAACAGCACTGTGGGTGTACCTAAATCAAATGGACAAAATCCTGGAACTCTTTCCATAACAGCACTTTGGGTGTACCTACATCATAGGGACAAAATCCTAGAACTCCCTCCCTTACAGCACGTTGGATGTACCTACATCACACGGACAAAATCCTGGAAATCCCTCCATAACAGCACTGTGGGTGTACCTACAGCACAGGGACAAAATCCTGGAACTCCCTCCCTAACAGCACTGTGGGTGCATATACACCACAGCGACATGATCCTGGAACTCCCTCCCTAACAGCACTGTGGTGTACCTGCACCACAAGGACAAATGCCTGGAAATCCCTCCCTACCATCTCTGTGTGCGAACGTACGCCACGGGGACATAATCCTGAAGTTCCTCCCTAACAGCACTGTGGGAGAACCTACAACACAGAGACATAATCCTGAAGTTCCCTCCCTAACAGCACTGTGTGTGTACCTACACCACAGGAACAAAATCCTGCAACTCCCACCCTACCAGCACTGTGGATGTACCTACACCACAGGGATAAAATCGTGGAACTCCCTTTCTTACAGCACTGTCGGTGTACCTACACCTCAGGGACAAAATCCTGGAACTCCCTCTCTAACAGCAGTTTGGGTGTACCTACCCCACAGTGACAAGATCCTTGAACTTCCTTCGTAACAGCACTTTGGGTGGACCAACAACACAGTGACAAAATCCTGGAACTCCCAATCTAACATCACTGTGGCTGTACCTACACCACAGGGACAAAGTCATGGAACTCCTTCCCTTACAGCACTGTGGGTGTACCTACACCACAGGGACAAAATCCTGGTACTCACTTCCTAAAAGCACCATAGGTGTGCGTACAGCACAGGAACCAAATCCTGGAACTCCATCACTAACAGCACTATGTGTGTACTTATACCACAGGGACAAAATCCTGGAAATCGCTTCTTAACAACACTGTGTGTGTACCTGCGCAACTGGGACATAATCCTGGAACTCCATTCCTAACAGCACTGTGGGTGTACCTAAACCACAGTTGCAATTTCCTGGAAATACCTCCCTAAAAGCACTGTGGTTGTATCTTCCCCACACGGATAAAATCCTGGAACTCACTCCCAAACAGCGCTGTGCGTGTACCTAAACCAGAGTGACAAAACCTGGAACTGCCTCGCTAACAACACTGTGGGTGTACGTACACCACCGGGACAAAATCCTGGAACTCCATCCCTAACAGCACAGTTGGTGTACCTACAACACAGGGACAGATCCTGGAAATCCCTCCCTAACAGCACTGTGGGTTTACCTACACCACAGGGAAAAAGTCCTGGAACTCACTCCCTAACAGCACTGTGGGTTTACCTAGAGCACAGGGACAAAATCCTGGAAATCCCTCCCAAACAGCACTGTGAGTGTACCTACACCACACGGAATAAATCCTTTAACTCCCTCCTGAACAGCACTATGGGTGTTCCTACACCACAGTGAAAAATTCTGGTACTGAATTCCTATCAGCACTGTGGGTTTCCTTAATACACAGGGACAAAATCCTGCAACTCCCTCCTAACAGCACTGTGGGTGTACCTGCACCACAGGTACAAAATCGTGGAACTCCCTCCCTAACAGCAATGTGGATGTACCTGCACCACAGGGACAAATGCCTGGAAATCCCTCCCTAACATCAGTGTGTGTGAACATACACCACAGGGACAAAATCCTGAACATTCTTCCCTAACAACAATGTGGGAGAACCTACACCACAGGGACATAATCCTGGAACTCCCTCCCTAACAGCACTGCGGGTGTGCCTACACCACAGTGACAAAATCCTGGAATTCCCTCCCTAACAGCACTGTGGGTGTACCTACACCACAGGGACAAAATCCTGGAACTCCCTCCCTAACAGCACTGCGGGTGTGCCTACACCACAGTGACAAAATCCTGGAACTCCCTCACTAACAGCACTGTGGGTGTACCTACACCACAGGGACAAAATCCTGGAACTCCTTCTCTCACAGCTCTGTGGGTGTACCTGCACCACAGGGAACTGCAGCGGTTCAAGAAAGCAGCTCACCACCCCCTTCTCAAGGGGGCAATTAGGGATGGTCGATTAACTGCTGATCCCAGCCAGCGACTACCTCAACCAGTGAGAGAAAATGCAATAAACATAGGCAAATTGTCCAATGGCACATCAGGAATAATCTGATAGAGACATATTAAGTGAAGCCTGGACCGATGTTTAAGATATTGGCAAATATCTTTCACATTGAAAACAGATAACTTCTGGGACACTTTACTAAAGGATGGTTGAGAGATGCAGAGACCAACAGGTGTAGCGAGAGGGATTCCACAGTTAGTTCTGAGGGTATAAAGGCCAAGACGGAGGAGGGATTGAGAATGGGCTGGGGTCTCGAGTGTGGGGGTATTCCCGGGATTCGCACAGGGATTAAGTGAAGAGGCTGCAGACACACGTACCCATGTCGGTTCCCAAGTCCTTGCGTTACTTACTGATAGCTTTTGTTTGACCTCCCCGAGCGCGGGCTGGAGTGACACCTCCCCGCCGGTAGCGCCGTGTGTTTACTCCTTGGGGGTTCCGAGCGCGAGTTCCGGGTAAAGTTCCGGCGCTGACAGCGATCGCGGGCAGGGCGAGAGTGAGGTGCGGACGAGTGAAATCGTGCCATCAGAGTCCTTGCCAATGACAGAACCTTGCCATAAGCCTTCAGCATGCATGTGACGCACAAATGGACCCATCGCATTCTGCCCTGTGAGTCCGATCAATGTCCCCTGTCCTCTCTGATAGCTCTGTTTACTGATTGGAAATGCAAACATGGGGCTGCATCTGAACATTCAGCAACGGTCCATCGCCCTTTCCCCTTTGAGCACTCAGTGCCAGGCCCTCTGCCTTGGGTGGGGGCTGGGGTGTTGAAGCTCTCCATTCCTCCTTGCTTGAGCAACCTCTCCCTGTTTGCAAATTAAAACAGAATCCCCTCAAAGGGACAGAGGTGCTCCGGTGGGGTTGAGAGTGTCCCCCCTGCCACTCCTGGTTTGTAGCAGTTGGAACTCGATCCCCTACCACAACACAAAGTCTAATAGAACCCTGTCCCCAGCATCCAGTAACAATGTTCGACTCAGGAGAGGAAATAGAAAGGAGATTTTTGAGTGTTTCTTTATCTGTCTCTGCCTCCCTCGCTATCTCTCACCCTGCCTCCCAGTGTGGGTCTGCCTATGGCACTAGGTTTTGACTCGTTCGTTCCCAGCATCACTCCCAGCCTGTGTGAGGGAGAGAGTGTGTGTGTGAGAGAGAGTGTGTGTGTGAGAGAGAGTGTGTGTGAGAGAGAGTGTGTGTGAGACAGAGAGTGTGTGTGAGAGAGACAGAGTGTGTGTGAGTGAGAGTGTGTGTGAGAGAGTGTGTGTGTGTGTGTGAGAGAGTGTGTGTGAGAGAGAGAATGTGTGAGAGAGAGAGTATGTGGGAGATTAAGAGACTGTGTGTGAGAGAGACCATCTGTGAGAAAGACAGTATGTAGGAGAGTGAGAGAGTGTGTGTGAGAGAGAGCGTGTGTGTGTGAGAGAGAGTGTGTGAGAGAGAGTGTGTGTATGAGTGAGAGAGAGTGTGCCTGGGAGAGTGTGGGTATGAGTGAGTGTGTCTGAAAGAGTGTGTGAGAGAGAGAGTGTGTGTGAGAGAGAGAGTTTGTGAGAGAGAGAGTGTGTGGGAGTGAGAGAGTGTGTGTGTGAGAGAGAGAGTGTGTGTGAAAGAGAGTGTGTGTGTGAGAGAGAGAGTATGTGCGTGTGAGAGAGAGTGTGTATGAGAGAGAGTGTGTGTGTGAGAGAGAGTGTGTGTGTGAGAGAGTGTGTGTGTGTGAGTGTGTGAGAGAGAGACTGCGTGTGAGAGAGTGTGTGTGTGAGAGAGAGAGTGTGTGAGAGAGAGTGTGTGTGAGACAGAGAGTGTGTGTGAGAGAGACAGAGTGTGTGTGAGTGAGAGTGTGTGTGAGAGAGTGTGTGTGTGTGAGTGTGTGAGAGAGAGACTGCGTGTGAGAGAGAGTGTGTGTGTGAGAGAGAGTGTGTGTGAGAGAGAGTGTGTGTGAGACAGAGAGTTTGTGTGAGAGAGACAGAGTGTGTGTGAGTGAGAGTGTGTGTGAGAGAGTGTGTGTGTGTGTGAGAGAGTGTGTGTGAGAGAGAGAATGTGTGAGAGAGAGAGTATGTGGGAGATTAAGAGGCTGTGTGTGAGAGAGACCATCTGTGAGAGAGACAGTATGTAGGAGAGTGAGAGAGTGTGTGTGAGAGAGAGCGTGTGTGTGTGAGAGAGAGTGTGTGAGAGAGAGTGTGTGTATGAGTGAGAGAGAGTGTGCCTGGGAGAGTGTGGGTATGAGTGAGTGTGTCTGAAAGAGTGTGTGAGAGAGAGAGTGTGTGTGAGAGAGAGAGTTTGTGAGAGAGAGAGTGTGTGGGAGTGAGAGAGTGAGTGTGTGAGAGGGAGAGTGTGTGTGAAAGAGAGTGTGTGTGTGAGAGAGAGAGTATGTGCGTGTGAGAGAGAGTGTGTATGAGAGAGAGTGTGTGTGTGAGAGAGAGTGTGTGTGTGAGAGAGTGTGTGTGTGTGAGTGTGTGAGAGAGAGACTGCGTGTGAGAGAGAGTGTGTGTGTGAGAGAGAGAGTGTGTGAGAGAGTGTGTGAGAGAGAGAGTGTGCGTGAGAGAGAGAGAGGGTGCGCATGTGAGAGAGAGTGTGTGTGAGAGAGAGAGTGTGTGACAGAGAGTGTGTGTGAGAGAGAGTGCATGTGTGAGCG